>NW_022146184.1:2143562-2217489 GCF_002938485.1 Sitophilus oryzae | reverse complement strand
CGAGGTTTTCTTATTCTCTCAGCCTCTCTTCGAATCGAAAGTGTGGTGGCTTTAGTCTTCTAGAAGGTAATGACCGTTATCGGCCGAACAGGTAAAGTGTGTCGCTGGGTACCAAATACCTGCGATTCCACGCATACCGTTCTCGTACCACTTGGTTATTTCCTTCTATAGGCTCGATCGATGCCGACGCATTAAAGAGAATGGTACCACGGTAAGTTTCGCCTAAGTACAACGACTGAACAAACAGAGGCAAATATAAAAAATAGATGGCCTATTCATATTGTCACGGTTTGGCACAGAAAAATAGAGTAGTTCAGAAAAATAGAAAATTGCCAGGTTCAGGTAAATTTTCTCCAGAATTAATACGCCACGGATAAATTATATAAGCAGCTCGCTAGTCTTCTCAAAAAGTTTGGTGAAAATATACCGAAAGGATGGAAAACATCATATAGGTATAACAACAATACACAAGAAAGGAAGCCAAGTGACTGCGATAACGATCAAGATCAAGGAATCTCCGTGCTGAGCTCTGTTTCAAGAGTCTATGGAAAATTGGTCAAAAGGATTGAGGAAGAATACCGGGATATGGAGGGTGAAGAACAAGCGGGATTTAGAGCTGGTAGATCCACAGTCGATCACTTATTGCTAACACAGATATATGAGAAAAAAATGGCAAGAATTAAAGAAATATATCTCCTCTACGTAGACTTCAAGAAAGCATATGATAATGTACCCTAGTCTGAATTGTGGGAAGCTCTCGAGAAAACTAATATCAGCATAATATTAGTTAAGGCTGTCCAAGAACTTTATAAAAACAACACTAGCAAAGTAAAGAAAGGACAAACAGTATCAAAGGGATTCAGCATAAACAAAAGATGTAGAACAGGGCTGCTGTCTGTCCCGACACTGTTTAAAATCTATTTGGAACAAGCCCTGAAACGTGGAAAAGGAAGTGCGAACAAGATGGAGATACGACTAAACGACTCGATACTTTACACTCTTTGTTTCGCTGATGATCAAATAATACTGACTCAAGATTACGAGGACTTGAAAAATATGGCCCGCAAACTAATTGAGAAATACAAGTGGGGACTGGAGGTAAACTTTAAGGAAATATCTTTAACGGAATATATGTGTATCGGCGGCGAACAACAGAACTTAATCCTAGAACAACAACAGCAAGAGATAAAACACTGCCAAACATATAAACATCTTGGTATGCACATTACCAACGATGGTAGCCTTGATGAAGATATTAAGTACAGAAACAACCGTGGAAGACAAGCAATTAGACAACTCAACAGTATTCTATGGGATAAAGCAGTATCGAAACCAAAGAAACACAAAATTCTTAACAACATAGTTAAAAGCATCATTAGTTATGGTTGTGAAGTATGGCCTTTGAAAAACCTTAAGTCACTCGAAGTTATAGAAATGGACTTTTGGAGGCGGCCGGGAAATCGACACTAGTAGAGTCTAGTAAGAAATGAGAGAATTCAAGACATAATGGGCGTTAAACACAGAATAACAGAAGACATCAAAATTAACCAGGTGGTACGGGCATGTACAAAGAATGGAAGGTAGCAGAATTCCAAGGAAACTACTCAAATGGACACCAAAAGGTAAAAGAAAGAGAGGGAGACCTAGACGGAGTTGGAGAGAAGGAATAGACGGGAACATGAGAACACGAGGAACAGACGAAAACCTCTGGACAGACAGAGACTAACGGCAACTGGAAATCAGAAGACGGCGAAGAAGTGTGAACTAAAAAAATACACAAACAGCTATTATTTTTTATTATTTATTAAGAAGCAAGAAGGAGGCAACAGAAACAATTATTAAAAACTATTACTATAAAAAGAAGAATAAATTGAAAAGGACCATCCAGAAAGAATACGTGATAATGAATTAAATATTATCGTACGAAAGATACCAAGTAAGTATCAGAGCTCAACATCCAGTTCGTTTTCTAAAAGAAATGTGCTCCCACAAGATTGGCAATTATAATAACGTCATTTCCTATTATTATGAGCGATTAAATTGACGACGATAAAATAAATTTAAAGCGCGTTTATCGGTAAAATACACTTGTACGCTTCAACACCCATCATAATAATGAAGATGACCGAGCGGATCGGCTAAAACATATTTACTTTCCCGCTTAACCCACATAATACACAAGTAGAGAAAGTGCGATAGCTTTGGAAACTTTTCGAAAAAAACGGCCTGCGTCTCTCGGGCCGGCCGTCTTGGGAAGGTATATAAGGCGGACAAGGAAAATATTAGATTTGAAATTACAAGCGAACATAATATAAGTTTCAGTGTACGTCGTTATATGTTCTCTGTTTCACGCGAACACAATATCGTTTGTAAGTCTGGTTGGTATCCTCCATGGATTCCTTCTTTTCCATCTATTTGCAAAACAATGCTCTTTTTGGATCATCGCTTTGAAATATCAGATTGTAGAATGTACACTCGCCGGCACGAAAAACGGACACATCAAAATTTTCGTGTATTTTAAAGTTTTGTATATTGTGTTCTAGTGAACCGATTTTGATTATTTTTAAACAGTTTGTAGTTAAATTGTTTAACTTTCTAATGTCTCTTTCTAAATTAAAAATGAACGTTACCATCTGTAAATTATACGAGGGAAAACAAAATATTGATATTTTGGTGAAAGTTTGCAACACCCTGTGAAGTACATTAACAAAGTAGGAACTTAAAAAATAATGATAATACACACACCGGAAAAGTCTAGGGATTTTACAATTTTATCCAGCCATTGTCAGTAATTTTATTATTTGCATTTCTAATATAATAAAATTAAAATAAACAAATAGTTTACAGGACGTATTGGAAATAAAAATGCGAAATTTACCGAATTTTTCAAATTTACCTTGATTTTTATTAAACTCAAAAAAATATACACATTTTTTTTTATTCTAAACTGGGAATTAAAAAAAAGATAAAACCATTTTTACTTAATAAAGGGTATGGCCTCCTCTACTGTTCATTACAGCCCTACATCGTCTCTCCATGCTCCTGATCAGGTTGTCGATCTCTTCTTGAGGTACAGCCTGCCACGCTGCATTCACGGCCCGAGCCAGATCCCTACGAGTTTCACGAGGCATACGCATTCTCAAAATTCTTCTTTGGACCGCGTCCCATACGTGCTCGATGGGGTTGAGGTCAGGAGATTGTGCCGGCCAGGGTAAGATGTTTAATTGATGAGCATTGATAAACTGACTTACCACTCTGGCTGTATGAGGCCGTGCATTGTCATGCATGAGAATGAAATTTCTCCCAAAATCATAGGCATATGGTGACACGACAGGCTCAAGAATTAAATCACGATATGTGATTCCTGTTAGAAACCTTTCAAGAAAAACGAGATCGGTTTTTCGGCCTAACTGGACTCCTTCCCAGACCATAACTGTTCCACCTTGATAAGGGTGCACTTCCTGAACATGATCCAACCGAATAAAATTTCTCGGTTCTCTCTATACCCTAAGCCTTCTCGAATCCGGATGAATTCCAAAGCGTGACTCATCCGTGAAGAGACCATTGGCCCATTTTTCATTCGACCACTGAACATGATCTTGAGCGCACAAATATCGTACCTCTCGATTTCCTCTCGTTAAGGGTTGAGCTCTCCAGGGGCGTCTGCTTCTTAAGTCGACCTCTCTTAATCTATTGCGAAAAGTGTCAGGACTAACGGTTGCATTATGTGTTTCCTGGAGAACTAAACTAAGCTGTAAGAGTCGATCGGCGTCGAGCATTTAATTATAAAAAATGATCTTGCTGAGGGGTAGTAATGCGATGTCGCCCTGTGTGCCTTTCAGCAACATCACCACTTTCACGGTAGCGTGCACTTAATCGCGATATTACACTTTGCGTTGTATTTAATGCTCTAGCTACGTCGATTTGGCGCATTCCAGATTCAAGCATACCCATGGCTCTTAGCATTTCATCTCTATTAAGATGCTCCATAATGTCGTTTAATACTAAACAGAGTTATTTGAATGAATTTTGGCCAGTTATCATAAAAACATAGCCAGTAC
The DNA here is from genome assembly GCF_002938485.1 of Sitophilus oryzae. NCBI lineage: Eukaryota > Metazoa > Arthropoda > Insecta > Coleoptera > Curculionidae > Sitophilus > Sitophilus oryzae. The sequence continues at coordinate 2,213,428 of NW_022146184.1, read as the reverse complement.
AGGTTAAATTCGAACAATTGATGCTAGGTGTTTTTTATACATTTGACAAAAAATGCACAAACACTTCTGCAAATATCCCAAATTTAGAAATAACTAGTGTGACTACTTCGTTTCAATCGAAGTAGAAAGAATCGGCCTACAAATATGTGGTTGTTTATTCAAAACATTTATTTTTAACTTTAATAAAATGATATCCCTAGATTTTTCCGGTGTGTGTATTTTATCATCTAGGTGTATCTTTTCTCAATAGTTTGTTTTTTGATTCATCTCAATAGCTTTATTTTTTTTTTCGGAGATATTTGCTTTGGAAGAAAACACAACATTTAAAAAAGGCGTCCATTGAACCCAAAGAGACCTGATTTGAAATACAAAAGCCGAAGCAATAAGGCTCTAAGTCTCGGTCTCCACATTTAATTTTTATCATATTAAATGTTGAGACCGAGACTTAGAGTCTTGTTGCTTTGGCATTTGTAAAACACAACATGCTGGAAGAACACACTCGCCGAGGCGACCCGAGGCGCAACAAAAAAGGACGGTCCTAACCAAAACCAATAGCAAAAGCATAATTTTTTTTTCGTATTTTTTACAGTAAACCCATGCCTTTGCCTTTGGTCCTAGTCAACAGACCTATAACACATTTCATCTAATCACATATTAAACTTTCAAATAGTAGTGAGTAGAATGTATGCGAAGGGGGTCACCCTTTCTTGAGTTATAAACCATCATACAGTCTCAGGGCTTTGATGAAAGTCAGTACATGAGACGGTTTTACAGGGGTCGTCACTCTGATTATCAGTTCAGATATGTTTTGGGGTGAAAGGAGTGTAAGTTTTTTTTGGGGTGTAAGGGGTATTGAAGCAATACATATAGCCTAGCTTACCCAAAAGTCACCTTCACGTGGTGCACCCTGTTTACACAAACGAGACTCTGATGTCCGAGTATAGGCGGTATAATGCTATACAACCCTCAGACCTACCATCTTTCTGGAGAAGAGGAGTAGTAAACTACTCTTAGCCGGCCGAGAACGTAGCACAAGGGAACTATCGTCTCAGTCCAGTCCTCACTGTGCCATAGCCATCCCGTGCTACAGTTGCAGCCAAAACTGAGCGGCAGCGTAACCGTCACAGTTAAACTTTTTCACGCTACTAACACACATCAAAGATGGAACATTCGAGTGGGACAAAATCATCCGGAGGTAAAATATCCCCTCGTTCGGATCTCCGGGAGGGGGTGCCTACTCGAGCGTATCATCGGAGAAACAAAAATCACCAATGTTTCACGTTTGCGGCGTGGAATGTCCACACTCTACTGGACAAGACAAATTCAAATCGACCAGAGAGAACAGCACTGGTCTCACAGAAACTCCACCGGCTAAATATAGATATTGCCGCTCAGATTTGTTTATTGACTATTGTGGGGGATATAGCTGAATGTATTCAATTAGAAAAATGTGAACATATGCGCCTTTTTTCGTTTGTTCGTAATACTAATCGCCTAATTAGGCTGAAAGAAAGAAAGAACCGAAAGGTGAAAACCCGCCTTAAATGACCACACTATTATGCATAGATATATAAGTATATATCCACGATATTTTCGTATAATGCATTATTTCTTGACAAGCTAAAAATGGTATTTTGTAAATATAACCGCAATTGGAGGAAAAAATTGTGTTACCAAGACCATCTCACACTTCAGTGACTACCCTGGTCAAAACAACAAATTACAATTTTATTATGTCAACCTTTTTAAGACAACAACATTTTGTCAATAAAGTATCATTCAGAACCTCCCAATTAGTGAAATAAATTAATGGTTTCAAGTAGCTTAGAGTTTGTTCCTGTAATTTGAATGTAAGGATTCAGAACATCAAAATTAGTGGCAGGAATTTTCAATTAGTGGAAAAAGTTAACAAACTTTTAACTTTTTCTTTAAGCTTAATTCAGACCCTCGCAATTAGTGGAATAAATTAGTGGTTTCAATTACACTTTTTTCTTTTTAGTTTACAATAATTCACAATATTTAAAATACACAATTAAAATTAACAGAATATCCTAGCAACAGCTTGAGTTAGTCAGTTGTATCCATAGAGAAAGCCTAATACCTATTTAGCTTATAAAATAATCAACTTTTGGTATCTAACCACAATTTCTCTTGACGGAAGATAATCAAAGGCTAAAATGACATTTCTCGCAAATTTTGAAGTATAATTAGAGGAAAAGTTAGAAGCTTGATAACTTTGTCTACTAACTGAAAATGTCTACCACTAATTTTAACCTTCTGAATGCTTACATTGAAACTAAAGGAATAAACTTCAAACAGCTACAATATTCCGTGTCGTTTGTGGTGAACAACCCTGTACTTTTAGGAAAGAGTTTTGATAATCCACCTTAATCTGAAATATCTATATTTGGCACGTCAACGTCAAATGTCTTTTCTTATGTATGCTGCCTGGCGTACAAATCGCCAATGCAACAGAGACGGAATACTTTATATTTAATATGTTATTTGAGAGTATTAACATAATTGCATTTATGCATTGTTATGCATCTTCCATTTACATTTCCTTCTAGTTCCGACGTTTTTCTTTCACTTTTTTCTTTCAAACAGCCTAGTTTTTATTTTCTCAATCAACCCATTCGGCACGGTACTTTCCTAGCATTCTTGACCGAGTTTTGTTAAATATACTCCTATTACAATGCCTTTTTATAATTCGTCAATACGTGAGATACGAAAATATCTCGCAATAACTCTATCATTGCGTTGTAAACATTCAATCCTCGCCTAAATTTTGAATACTAGATGATATCACGACTTGTTAGGTATGTAATGATGTAAACGGTTTAGAAACAATCGTGTTTATAAATAAGGATAACATCTAGGTATCACGTTTCATAGATAAAACATCAGTTGTTTCATTTAATGGTTGCTACGTTTAGACAATACTGTTAATAATTTAACTCTATAAAACTTTATCATAGTCATCAAATCAGCAATAAGAAATAGGCAAGGTGTAGTTGGCCCTACCGTGTGGACCACAAATTCATGGCTCACCAACTTTAACTTGGACTGGCGTTAGTCTACGTTCACCATAAAAGCGGTAAACTTCCACACATCAAAGAGGTTTTGACCACTGGCCATGACGCTTATTTACATCTGCGAAACGTCTACATGATGCGACATTTGGACAGTGTCTGGAACCACAACATCTACTTCGTTGTCACATTCTACTATTTGGTTTTCAGTTTCTATGTATTAGTAAATTTCTCAATCTGAAAGTGCATACCTACGCTAATGCGGGTTCTTGTCGAGTTAGTGGAGTTTTCTCATTACTATTACATATCTAAAAAAGGATTTTCTTTCTCATTACCTTCTATCTCTTGGCAAGCTGGTACCCAGAATGTAGAATGTAGAATGAGTAAGAGGGGGGGGGGTTAATGCGACCTTCAAAGATCTATTGTGCCCCCCTTCCTTGAGTCATCACACAGTCCACAACTCATCATACCCCTGTTGTAGAGGGGACTGGGTATTTCCCATCCTCCTCTGACAACAGATGTTCTTCCTCCGAGGGTACAAACCCTTCCACGGTTGGAGTTTGGCCCTCGGTGCCGCCCTTCACAGTCGAGGAGCTTGCCTCCGGCTAAGGAACCCGTGAGGTAGAGGCTGGAGGATCGGTCTCCATTTTCTCCACCTCTTTAACTTGGTCTCCCCTTAGACCTGATACCGGTGTTGTCCCGTATCTATAATAGAGGATATGTCCCTCTTTCTCTATTGCCTCCTTGGATTTGAGGTCAATTCCTATTATGAGGACCTGACCGCGACCCTCCTCCCTCGAGTTGATGACTCGCCAACTCGATGTCCTTACACTAAAGTTCTGACCCTGGATAAGGCTCAGCAGATAGGTGGTGTCTTTCCCCCTGCTCCTCGGCAGAACGACCGTAATGGCCGCCCCTTTAGGGATGTTTTCTCCCTTCACTGTAACCAGTTCCGGCCCCTGCCAATTTTTAAGTTTGATGCGATTTCCACCAACCAATTCGCCGATTCTTGAGATACACAATCTGTGAGGATCATGCCCACCCGAAAGTGGATCCCCGCAAAACCCACCTGACCCACATTTTGTAGATCACTGTGTTGCGATCCGATCGCCACTACTTCCTCTCTTCTAGAGACGTTTGCTGATCGGTGGTCAGAGCAACCCTGGGAAATCCTTTGGCAGCACCGCCCTCACTTTTTCACTTGTCCAGCAATAGCGGCAAAGCTGGTGATACATCCCTTCTTGCCTCCCGGTGTTTGACGGCTTTCCATCCTGGCTTTTTTCGCTCCCTGCCGGAGAAGAGGTGAGAGGTTCTCGCTCCCTCTCTTGCCCTTTGATGGAGAAGAGTCAGGTTGTTGGTTTCTTTACTCTCCCCTTTACGGAGGAGTATTTTCGCTTTTGCTTCCTCTGGAGCAAGTCCTTGGTGAAGCAGTCGGAGTTATCTCCGTGCTTCTGATCCGCTAAGACATACTCTCAGAGGATCGTCTAACCCGCCTGGTTGACCCAAGCCGGGTAGACGAAACGGTAGCTTGTGGCACCCAGAATAGGAAGACTTGGTTTTCTTTGCCTGATTTGTTCACCTTCTCTATGCATTCTTTGACCAACTTCGAATTGATTAATACCGAGTTGATCGCTTTTAACGCTGCTTTCCTATAACTTCGCTTTAACGACGTTTCCTATAGTTCCTGTCTAAGATAAGTTGTACGCATCTTTCGATAGTGTAGATTTATACCTGTAGGATGCTAGGGTTGGTTCGGAGTATTCAATCAGGTATACTGGTATACCAAATCAGTATACCAAGTTATGATGTGGTCTTTTAGACTTGAAAAAATTACTTATAGATACCCAAACAAAATAATCTTCTTTATCTAACAATTGTCGAAATGAAAAAATTGTAATGAAAAAGTTCGGTGTATCCAACAAATTTCCAACAGTGTGTAAAAGCCTCCATAACAACAACCAGTCAAGAGTGTCAGCGCTCTCCATTATAGTGGACAGCAAACTGCAGGAGAGAGGACTGGGCATTAGATACAGATATGACGGCGGTCTGCTCAACATAAAAAGACTCAGGGCAAAAACACGTACAAAATTCATCACAGAACTTCAATACGCTGATGACTGCGCTCTAGTTGCAAACACGTTACAACAATTACAAGAAATGTTGAACACATATACCTGGGCATACGAGGCTTTGGGCCTTAAGCTAAACATCGACAAAACCAAAATCATGTGCACTCCCCCAAAAGATCATAACAATGCTATAAAAATCGGAGAAGAACTATTGGAATATGTAGCGGAATTTAATTACCTCGGCAGTTTGATTTCGGAAAAGGCCAATATCGACTCTGAAATTCAGCACAGGATTCGCAGCGCCTCAAGAGCATTCTGGAAAGACCAGGGTTTTCTACAATCATGACTTGAGTACAAAAACGAAACTTGCAGTGTACCGAGCAATTATAATCCCCACCTTGTTATATGGGAGCGAAACCTCGGTGCCGTACCGCCGACACATGAACGCATTAAACAAATTGCAACTTTCGACAACTCTTAAGAATCCGGTGGTTCCATCAGGTCTCAAACGTTTCGGTCCTTGAAAAAGTTAACTGCGAGAGTATTGAAGTCATGGTTACAAAATCCCGCTTAAGATGGGCTGGTCACGTATGCAGAATGCAAGAAAACCGCATACCAAAATCTCTGCTTTACGGTGAGCTTGTGGACGGTGAGAGGAGGCCGGGTGGACAACTGAAAAGGTACAAGGACGTTTTCCACGAAAACTTAAAGGGGATTAACATGCAGAATCATTGGGAGGAAGCAGTTCACAATAGAACTCAATGGAGAAGAACTGTAAACTCAGTTAACAGCGACAACCAAAAAGTAAAGAGGCAACAAAGCAATGAGATTTTTGAATGGCCGGAGTGCGGTAGGCAGATAACATCACGTATCGGGCTTTTCAGTCACAGAAAAGCTCATGAAAGAAAACGCCTAGCGTGACCATCTTTTGATGCGTGTCAAATACTCGTCAGCGAGTAATGGCAGTATGTATGTATGTATGTTGCAATATTTTTTTACAATATACCGTGATAAAAGTCTATTTATTTTCCTCTTATTTATACACTATCTCAAAAATATGCTTTATGAGGGAGCCATATATAAATAAAGATGCTGAATATCACAGTGACGTTACTGAGACCCATTTTATTTTTTATTCTAAAAATAAAAAGATATATTATGCGTCCTTGTCTTTTTAAAATAAGATAAGTAGTGTCGTATTAAAAAAATGAGTCACAGAAAGACAACAAGCTTGGCCTGATAATTTTATTAGTTTAAAACAATTTGATGTATGCTCTCGTGATTTGTAATAAAAATAAGGAGAACAAAAAATAAACATAACGATTTTTATTTAAGGTAGGTTTTTAATTTTAAAATTGAAAATTAAAAATTGAGCCGGTTCTTGTGTTAGAAGCAAAAGTAATTGGTGATGGTATCCCGATATAGTTCTCTCAAAATGTTCTCTGAACTTCCTGAATGCACATTAAACCATCTTACTACTTTAATTAACGAGTCATTCCAAAAAGGAGTTTTTCCAAACTGCCTTAAGACAGCCATAATTATTCCTCTGTATAAAGGAGGTGATAAAGATGAAGCTTCGAATTATCACCCAATTGCACTCCTGCCCACATTATCTAAGATCATTGAAAGATTGGTTAAAAAAAGGTTTCTATCTTTTCTCCTTAAATATAAAATACTTACTACCCATCAATTTGGATTTCTAAGTAACAGTTGCACAAATGATGCTATGTTCGACCTTTTTAATAATGTATACTCTAGCCTGAATAACCATCACTCTACAGCTACAATTTTCTGTGATTTCTCTAAGGCTTTCGATTGTGTAAATCATAATATCTTAATTAACAAATTGCAATACTATGGTTTCAGGGGAGTGCTAAACAGAGTGCAACAGAAGGCAGCTTGTGAGGATTGATACGTCTATGTCTTCTTGTAAGCCTATAGAATGTGGTGTACCTCAGGGTTCAGTACTTGGCCCTATTTTGTTTCTGGTGTTTATCAACGACATTGCAAATCTAGACATTAGTGGTAAAATCTGCCTCTTTGCGGACGATACTAGTTTCACTTGTCGCGGCCCAGATGTTGCGGCACTATATGATACTATATCCAGTGACTTACGCACCATTAAGTCTTGGTGCGATTCTAATCTCCTATGCCTCAACCTATCAAAAACTAAAGTTTTGTCATATAAAAGTACTATACAACCTTTTGTACTTAATAACACTACTATTGACGTCGTGGACTCTGTGAAATTTTGTGACTTTCACATTGAAGCTCTATCAAAGAAACTAAGCGCTGCCTGTTTTGCGCTAAGATCAGTTTCTAAGGAACTTAACTTCTCAACCTCTAGAATAGCCTATTATGCCCTTTTTGAGTCACATCTTCGTTATGCCCTTCCATTCTGGGATACTTGCTGCGCAACAAAATTTGATCGTGTTTTCAGATTTCAAAAGAGAGCAGTTCGATATTTATTGGGACTGAACAGTAGAACTCACAGCCAGAATTTCTTTAAAAATTTGAAAATACTGACTCTTCCTTCTTTATTCATTTTTGAATCCGTTTGCTTAATCCGCAAGCACATATCTGCTATTCCCGAAAGGCCATCTCATAACTATCCACTTAGGAATGCAGAGCACGATCTTTATCTACCAACCCCGAGCTCAGAACTAGTTAAAGGTTCAATACTGTACAATGCCAAAAAAATATACAATCATCTGCCTTTGAATATCAAATCGCTTTCATTCTTTCCCGCATTTCGCAAAGCTCTAAAATCATACCTAACGGAGAGAGCCCTATATGCGGTAAACGACTTTTTTGTTGATGTTTAATTATGAACAATTTTGAATTTTAAAATTTTGATCATCTCACACACTGGTCAAAGGTCAAATATTTAATATTTTATAACTTTAAAATTATATCTATTTACTGTGTACTGTTCTAAAATTGTCCATGTATATTCTTTTTGTAATTTTAAAGACTTAAATTTTTTTGAATTGTATTATTTGTATTGTATATTTTTTGTTGTTTGTATTTTTTTGTGATTTTGTTGTTTGTGAGTGCTTTGTCGATGAAGCTGTTTTGGCTTTTTGCACAATAAAGCGTTGTTTGTTTAACTAACAATATTTATCAATATGTTTATCAAATATTTATCTAATCGTCTTCTTAACCATTCGTGACATAAACTTTGGTACGACTGATATCGGAGATAGATAACTACCTTCTAACCCTCTGCAAAGCCGCCTCACTAGAGATATAAAAAAAATCAATAAATAAATAATTATTATGAGCTAATCAAACGCAAGATTTTGAAAAACGGAAAAAACTATTTATAAAATAAAATTAATCATCTCTTCATTAGAATCTTTAACATCAATAAACAATACAACGTAACACGTCCCCCTTATAATTTTTTAAACAAAATATACCTCTCTACAGACGACTGCAATAAAATCTCCAAATTAAACATTTACAACATAATTTCAGTGTAAAATAAACAAACTGACATAAAACAGTTAATAAAAATATATATGGCCTCCAGCTAATTATGTCTAACACCAGTTATTTAAATATACGTACATTCTAACGCACAATTTACTTACATACATACGGTTTTGGAAAACAGGAAGTAAATATTAAATCATATTAAATGAAAATTAAAACGACATTTGAAGTACATACTAAAATCACTAAAATGATATAATAAGTATCACAGTAAGTATTTTAAGTAAAAACAATTATTAAAGGATTTTTAACAGGACACTGCCTCCTAAATGAACAGCTCAGTAGATTGAAACTATGAATCATCGGCGAATGCAGATTTTGTGGGGAAAATGAGGAAACTAAATTACTAAAAATTTATAATACGGCCCAGAGCCAATATGGCCAATCAAAATACCAGCAAAAATATTACTTTGTCATTGTCAAATTCGATGTCACATTTTTTTTTGTTTACAAGAATTGCTGTGGTTTGAAGAAGGTGGTTAATTTTTGTTTGCATTGGAATGATTATCTACAAAAGAGTTAGTTGAGGTGAATTAAAGAATTAAATTAAATAAAATTGAATAAATTAAATTAATTAAAGAGTTAGTTGAAGAATTAGTTGACTCAGAATAGTATTCGAGGTGTATGACTTGTTTGCTGTTCATTACTCGATCACTCGCCAAGCCTCGCTCATACCAAATACATCCACAATAATTCAAGGGATAATCGAAATATTTGTAACACTTATTTAAGACTCACTCTGTATAACATAATTATTACTAATTATTAGAATATTATTACTCATAATATTCTATTAGTTATAGCGAATTTAAAAATTTGGCACTCAACGGGATATTCGTTTTCACAGATAGGTCAACATGGAAGGCGTCTAGTTGCTTCAAAACACCAAAATTAGATCAGAGAATGTGGCATCAAAGTATATTTATATCGTTGAAGCTCTTAATGCAAGAGAACAAAGTGATTTTTCTACAAAATTGTTGACGGAAACAAAGTATAGAGACGTCGTAATAGTGCTTAATTTAGAAATAAATTCCGTTCAGTGTTATTGAAGGAAAAATTCCAATAAACAACTTCCAATAATTGTCCAAAAAAGGTTTTACTTCTAAATTAGAAAAGAGTGAGTTTACTGTGTTGGTCCTTTTGTTGGTTAGATTATTGATGAGATTTTTATTGATGAGTTGGTTAGATTATTGATGAGGAAAGAGCATTACATTTGACATTTTCAAAATATTATGTTATCGGATTCAATGTTACTGTTACTATCCACCAATAAGTAAACAAATTTAACATTTTTTTCCAATGAATCCAATGTTCTGAACAAAACTTAAAAATATACACTCTGTTGCATCGCCGACCTGGATATAGGAAATCCCATGTAAATTTTAAAAATGATGAATAAGTTTTCTCCATTTTATTTTACAGAAATACTTATTTGAAACTTTTTAAAGAACTCCTTAAAGTTAAGCAAATTGTTTAGTTTGTATTAATTATACGAATTCGTTCTTGAGTTACGAGAGATAAAAAAATACTAAATTAATAAAAAATTATACGGTGCTGATGTTTTTAATGTGATGCTTGGTATTTCATATTAAAAACATTATAAACAAAAAAAACGTACCTACCATATTTAAGGAAAAAAAAACAATAAATAGAATATGAAACAGAAAAATGTATTATCCATTTACCCAGCAAAGGTCTTTAACTTTTTTTTAAATATTGGAATACTTTTACTGTTCCTCAAATCATTTGGACCTATTCTTGAAATGAAATTTTTAGAAATAACTAGCCTACTATGAGGAATAGATAAATCATTCCTAAATCTAGTCGGATAATTATGGAAAAAGCCATTTGTCACAAACAAGTCATAATTCCTAAAAACATGCAAGCATACTTCAACTATAAATATACAGGATGCAGTTAAAATTTTAAATTGGCTGAAAAGAGGTCTACAGTGAGTTTTAGGCGAAACTCCTGCAAGACATCTAACAATTTGCTTCTGACTGATGAACATTACACTTGCTAAATATAATTATATATAAAGATGAATAACACAACTAAAGAAAAAAATAGTTTAATGGTATTATGGAGGAAAAGTTTACAGGCTGTAAAGGATTTATTTTCTGTACAGGGTGGGTCAAATTCGAAGCTTTTAAATGGAAACACCCTTTTCTATAGGAGATAGACGAAAACTAATATCGGTGTCTGGAGCTCAATTTTCATCAAAAACATGATGGTGAAAACCGCACATCAATATCTGTTACCGTTTCGGAGTTACGGGGTGTTTTTCAAAACTGTGCATTTTTAACAAATCGCTGTAACTTTTTTGCTATGGAAAATTTTGTATTTCTATGAAATCATTTCCAAAGCACCTTTTTACGTAGAATTTAATGGTTTAAGTATAATTTTTTTAAAATTAATAATTTAAGAGTTATGAACAGAAAAATTGATTTTTTATTTGGGACACCCTCCATATTTTTAATTAACTGAAAAGAATTTAAAATTACCTTTCCAAAAATATAGCACACTTGATATTTTGTTATAATCCTCTTCGAAATACAGAATTTTTAAAAGTTCGCCACTTTTAACTAGTAGGCTTTGGACCCCTTATTGATGATATACCTCTAATGGACTCGAAAACATATTTTTCCAGCAAGACGACGCACCGGCTCTGAACGCTAAAGTTATTAGCAAATTTTTGGAATATTTGAATAGCTAACCAAGATCCCAGCCGTTGGCCGTCGAGGCCGCCTGACTTAGTGCCCATGGATCTAATCCTATTGATATATTTGCGAAAGAATAAAGGTTCCTTATTCTTCCGTATAGTCTAGACAAGAATTAGAAATACTTAGCAGTTATGAGAGGGTATCTTTCACCCCCACTGAGTTAATGAATTTCGCGAGAAATGTTCAAAAACTGCCCCGTCAGTCCATAACAGAAGACGGTCGATATGTTGAACACTTATAGCAAAATCTCATGTCTTGGTTTGCTATTTATTTTTAATGTTATTAGATATAGTTTAAATGTGTTGATGTTGGTTAAATATATTTTAAATTGTTATAAAATTCTGCATCTCTCATAGCAAATATTATTTTCGTTTTTTATTTGATGCTCACAGCTAGAATTTTTTTGCATTACAGCCGGTGCCGCTCAAAGCCTACTTATTTAATGCGGGCGAATTTTTATATACTCCATATCTCGAAGAGGAATCGAGCAAAATTTTAAGTATGTTATATTTTTGGAAAGGTAATTTTAAATTCTTTTCAATAAATTAAAAATATACAGGGTGTCCCATATAAAAAATCAAATTTTTTGTTGATAATTCTTAAAATATTAATTTTAGAAAAATTATACTTAAACCATTAAATTCTACGTAAAAAAGTGCTTTGGAAATGTTTTTATAAGAGTACAAAATTTTCCATAGCAAAAGAGTTACAGCGATTTGTTAAAAATGCATATTTTTGAAAAACACCCCGTAACTCCGAAACGGTAACAGATATCGATATGCGGTTTTCACCATCATGTTTTTGACAAAAACTGAGCTCCAGACACCGATATTAGTTTTAGTCTATCTCCTATAGAAAAGGGTGTTTCCATTTAAAAGCGTCGAATTTGACCCACCCTGTACATTTTCCAAATCTGCTAGACCAGTTCACCATACGTTCCTAAAAGAAACGGCATCAGAGTTAGCTTGGAAGTGAGGATCACTGTTACTTTATACGTAAAATTTTAGAGAGAATGTTTCGTCATTTCCAAGTTAACTTGACGCCGATTTTTATCAGATGGTATTTAATCAGTGCAAGTGGCTATTCTGCATCAGTTAAGTACCGATTTAAACTAACAATAAAGGGACCCACATAGAACTACACATTGGTAATGTAAAAAATCAAACAGGGGCACTAATCTAAGATATAAGGTAACTATGGTAGTATGCGACGTAGGCAGCACCTAATTCATGAATGAATTAATCTAAATATGAAAACGATAGAACATATTTTTTTATGAAATAATAAACTACTACTTTCTTTTATATATTTAAATTAGATATTCACAATATAAAACGATAGTTAATAATACACATATCTATAATTATATTTCATACAAAGAACACAAAAAAGATATTAAATACCGACAACATAGATCCCAAGTCAAGCATGTAATGATCTATTTTAATAATACTATATTTTTCATTGGAGACGCGCCAGAGTCTATAAATTGTTCACATATTTTTTATCTTTATAATGTTAATGATCCAGTTGCTATTCGCTTGATATTTTAACTGTACGACACGGTCGGACAGAATGAAGCTATTAGTACATCGGTATACGAGGAATGTCACAAAGAAATAATAAAATACAATTACGAACAGATAAGTGATAGAAAATTGCAGAAAATTTATTGTCAAATTACTTTGAGAATTACTGGTTGATTGCTGGGTTCTTAGACGATAATTTTCACAGTTATTATTTTTAATGGCGTTATTAAAAGGTATAAGGATATGCTTTTGTAATACCATATGGCGAAGGACTGTTACTTGTAAATAGGTAACAGTTTCACAATATTTTAGGTTCGAAATTAAAAGCATAACTGTTAGTCAGATGGAAGAAGATAGGGTCTGCAACCGTACATTATACACTAGATGTACACTGCTATAGTTAGACCAATCATCATCTATGGAGCACTAGTATGGTGGGAAGCGGTACTTAAAGAGACTAATAGAAAATCTGAAGAGACTAATTTCCAACGACGACTACTGCAGAGAATGCGGAGAGGAAGAACAAACCATAGAGCACCTGCTGTGCCACTGCCCGGCACTGGAATACCGACGCTTTCAAATTTTAGGGCATGGTTTTTTGGAGGGACTAGAAGAAGCAGCAGAAGCCAACATCAGCGACATTCGGAACTTTGCAAAGAGCTGGAAGTGCTTTAACGCAAAGAAAGAATGAGAGGAAGATTTGGTACAATACAGGGATATCACAATGGACCCAAGGCCTCTGAGTGAGGGATCAAACATGATCCCAAACCCCAGCAACCTAAGTAAGAAGTTTCACTATACAAATATGCGCACATAGTGCACACACTGTTTTTTTTACTTTTTTTCTGGTTAGCCTGTATAATATTTTTATTTTTTTTATTGCTTTAAATTAATCTACATAGATCAGGGTTGGCCATTATTTAAATCATGATTTAATTTAAATTATTTTTTTAATTTTAATCATGTGATTTAAATTTAAAAAAATCAACTTTTTTAAAACTTTATAATAAATCGAAAAATTAACTGTAAATGTTACAAAAATGTGTCCTAGAAAACTATAAAAATTATAATAGGTGACAAAAATCCGCTGTTCGAATACATTTTTGAATTTTGTATATTTGGCCTAATAAACGGATCTTGATTTGATTTCATTTCATTGGCAAACTTCATTCCCGAGAATCAATAATAGAATAGAAAAAAAGACACGTGCCGTAGAATTGATAATGTTATCTGTATTGGGCAGTTAAGTCCTAAATTATTTGGAAATCCGATTAAAATAACCTTTTCTATTAAAGTAAAAAAATCGAATTTAAATAAAAAAAACGGATTTTTTTTTAAATTATGATTTTCGCTAACCCTGACATAAATGCTCCCCAAATTTCATTTCAATACAAACTGTCGTTCTCCTTGGAGACTCTGCGTCGTATGAGAGGCGCCACCCTGTATACTAATGGAAAACATGTATCATTAACACAGCGATGGTAAAATTAGAAAACTGTCAAAGTAACGTTAAGTAAGGTGTCGAAAACAAACATTCAACTAAATTTATCACATGTTTTCTTTCAATAGAGACCCTGAAAAGAGAAATCATTGACGAAGCGGAGATCAGTGAAGCGAGATGACATTTGCAAAAACGCACCGGACAACGTAAAAAAGAATCCGTATAGACAATACTAATTGTATTTTATACAATTGAATCAATATTTGTTCTGGTATCTTCCCTTTTATATTGCAAAATATGTTTGATATGTTTAGTAGTATGTGCCAAAATATTTTAGTAACTAATCTAATCAAATAATTATTTTTTCATGTTTACTATGACACCAAAAATGAAGTTTACAGCAAATCCACCAGAAATAATTGAGACGGCTGCCAAGCCCAAATGTTTTTCCTCTTTAATTAAACCTCTTAGGCTCTCCGAAAACGGTAACATCCTGTACATTATTGTTATCCAATCGCAAAGAACCTACTTATTACGAGAGCAAATGGATTATAAGTCAGAGATATTAGAACATATAGATGTAGGGTTGCCAATTTTCTAAATAAACCCTGACAGCGCAAACTGTTGTCTTTCATTTCAGTTCACAGATGAATTGTATTTTTCTGTCATTTTTTGGATATTTTCTGTCGAATCGCGTTGGACTTTATTAAAATGAAATGAAAATTCAGTCTCTACTGACAACTTAAAAATATTGGATTTTCCATTTAAAACGGTAACATCTACTGCATACAATGTTTTTTAGTTTTAACAATTATTATTTAGTGATATACGGAAATACTAGCGAATAAAACAAACAAGGCTTCAAAACTTAACAGCATGCATGAAATTTACTTTGATTCTATGCATGATGCATGTGAGTCGTCATATCAAATCTCGCTAATTCAACCACAGTTACACACTAGGTTACACCCAAATTTCGACAGTAACTCACACTCACCAATCATCAAAATTCCAGGTACTTCCGAGGGTACTTCTAAAAGTTTCACAATCTCATAATTTTCAGTTTATGAAGCTTCTTAACCGCTAGGAAAAAATGAGAAATATCGAAATATAGTAATAATCAACAAAAAGTTAGAAAACTAGTAGATATTAATTGCGATTTGATATTGTCTGATGTTACAACGTAGCGGTTATACCAAAAAATATTTTAGAACCTCTCTAGATTTACTTATTTCTTTGTGGCTTGTGTACATTGTATGATTAACAGATGTAGAGACCGCAGAAAAAATAGCCTTAATAACAAAAGTTAATTTGCGTTAAATGAACCGTCTCAAAAGCGTGAAAGTTCAGGACGCATCATCGGCAGAGCAGCAGTGCCCGCAAAAACCGGAACGATCTATAGTAGTACGTACTGTCCAATAAAGAAACTGATTCCCGTCATGTTTAAATAATAATGCTTAGAAACTGGTCGATAATTGAAAAAGTTGACCTGATTTTAGAAAGTGTTTGTGATTTTTTTTTAAATCAATCACCCTTTTTAATTGGCAACTTTCATTCATCAACAACCAGTTTTGGATATAGCTCAGCCAAACCAAGTTTAACTCATATAATGAATGCTTTTTTTCGAATGTTTCTAGTTACGTTAAGTTTTCCTGTTCTATTATATTTCATTTTACATTCATTGTTGGGTGGCCAGTTCATGGCATATGGAGATACTAGCGTGTACCAGCGACTTCGTTCGCGTCGAATTGATCATTTGTTATGGTGATGATAATACAAACTGGATAAAATTTTCTCACATTTATGTCAGCATAAGAAATAACAATATGGCGATATTATTATATAACTTGGTAATATTTAGGGGTAGTTTCATCTCGTTGGAATTTGACTTTCGAAAAATCCGTTTGCCAAAAATAAGCTTTTTACGTCAAGCAGTTTAAGCAGAATCGTAGTTAAGAAATTACCCAACTTTTTGGAACACCCTGTATGATTTTTTAAAAAATTTCAAAATATGTAAAAAAAACAAATAAATTATGCTTGTCCAAGCGTTTTCCCGAAAGACTAACCGTTTTTTAAATAACAAATATTGTAATATTTGAGGGGCGTTTTCACCCTCTTGGAATTTGAGATTCGAGAAACCACTCCTTATCGAACCTCTACACCCCACAGTCAATCCGTTTGCCAAAAATCAGCTTTAAACGTCAAGCAGTTTAAGCAGAATCGTGATTACTCAATGGTCATATTTTATGAAACACCCTGTATAAATTTATAAAAAATCTTAAAATATGTAAACAACAAAATAAAATATACGTGTTTAAGAGTTTTTCCGAAAAACTCACCGGTTTTTACTAAAAAATATTTTAATATTTGAAGGATAGTTTCACCCTCTTAGAATTCGAGTTTTGAAAAATCCCTTCTTATCGAACCTCTACACCCTAAATTCAATCTGTTTTCCAAAAATCAGCTTTTTACGTCAAGCGCTTTAAGCAGGATCGTGATTAATCAATGACCAGATTTTTCGAAACACCCTGTATCCATTTTTAAAAAATCTTAAAATATGTAAAAAAACAAAATAAAATATACGTGTTTAAGCGTTTTTTTCGGAAACTTGATTTACATAAAAAATATTGTAATATTTGAGGGGTGGTTTCACCCTCTTAGAACTGGAATTTCGAAAAATCCCTTCTTATCGAACCTCTACACCCTAGAATCAACCTGTATGCCAAAATTGAGCTTCTTACGTTGAGTGATTAATCAGTATGTCAGTCACTTAAGGATTTTATATTAGTATAGATTTTCAATTTATTTCTGTACATTTTCTGTTTCCTGAATACCCTGCAAATTTTGTGGAATACCATCCAAAATATACACTTTGATGTAAATGACTGATAATGTTAACGCTTAAATTTGTCAACAACCATTCCATTGTTGTTATTGTTTATTAAAAAATATAGTAGTAATTTGGATATTTCAGAAAAAATAGATATTTGTAATTAAGTTTCCTAGGTAAAATCCGCTACATAAACCATAATAGATTTAATTAGACATTTTATTATTGTTACAGTTAATTCTAGCTGAATAGGCTTGAATGAGATATAATTTTGGCAACTATTAAACCACTCCCACGTCTCTTAGTAGCAATTAGACTAACAATAGCATAGCATCACTTCCCGAACCTAAACAGATGGTTAATTTAGGTATACCTTAACTAGAACTATACATTTCGTTTGTATTAGACAAGATTCTTTAGACAATCCACAAAAAATGGGAATGCTTACGCATCCATGATATTACGTTATCCTCCAGTGCAAAAAATAACGTAGAACTACCGTATGATCGAAAAAAAAACGGCGTCCAGTTGGCTGGGTATCGATGACATTTCCCATATAAATTTATATACACACAACCAAACTTATATGGAATCATCTATTATTTTTTATAATTTTTGAGATGTATGACAATTTTGTGTTTATGAATAAAACTCAGTCTTTACCAATGACTTTTAATGAAAAGTAATTCATATAGCAATAAAAAAAATTAATCAGTTCTTAAAATAAACAAACAGAAAAACTTAACATGCAAATTTCCACAAATAAGACCAAATGCATGACCATTACAAAGGAGCCTCTACAGTGCAAATTGGTAATAAAAAACAAAACTATTGATCAGATAATATCATTCGAATACCTCAGATGCAAAATTACAAGCTCAAGATTCCTGGAAGAAGAAGTAAGGAAACAAGCCAATAAAGCTGCCGCAATATCAGGACATCTTAAATATCCCATATGGAAAAACAAACATTTGAGTACAGAATGTAAGTCAAGAATATACAAAACCTGCATACGACCAGTGATGACATATGGTGCGGAAACCAGAGCTGAAACATCAGTAACAAAGAGAATCCTACGAACTACTGAAATGAAGACCTTAAGAATGATAACTGGATACACATTGAGGGACAGACAGAGAAATGTAGACATAAGAGAAAAGTGCCAAACAAACGACGTTGTCAGATGGATAAGGCAGAGAAGAAGAGAATGGAACCAGCATGTCAATAGAATGGGCCCCGACAGAATAACCATAATAATTCGCAACAACGTACCCCATGGCAGAAGACCTACTGGACGACCACCTAAACGTTGGCAAGACAGTTGGCAGTCAACCTCGCAAGAGTTGCTTAGACGAGGAGGAAACCGGAACTAAACAGGCGATACGCCTTCTAAAAGAAGAAGAAGAAAAAAGAGAAGCTCGCAGTGGCGTGCAGTGCGAATCAGATCAGGGTAGGAAACGCCTTTTTGCCTACATCAGCTCGACATCTTTATTTCCAGAACTCATTAGAAGAATTAAGTTAGCATGGAGTACTTACGGAAGAAACTCTAAAGAAGAAAGCATTCGACCAATGTGTACTACCAGTTATGAACTATACATAGGAAACCTGGACACTTAAAAAGAATATTATAAGGAAACTGCAGGTCGCACAACGCTCAATGGAACGAAATAACACTAGGAATAAAGAATAACTAGAAATTACAGGTAATCAACAGTCTGTGAACAGAAGCATATCCCTCAAGCGCCAATGGGCAGGTCATCTGGCAAGCATTATCAGCATTTTCATTCTATTAATTATTGACCAAACCGAGAACCAAACTTTATCAATATACGTCAACTTCAGATCATGTGACATTCTTTGTTATCATATCCAAATTAGGTACATATCCCTAATATTATAAAACATATCCTAAAATTAGGTACAAACTTCTACATATCCGTCTTCAAAATTGGGAGTTGTTATCTGCTTCTTTTATGGATCTTGCTTCCAACATAATTTCCAATTGATTTGAGATCATCAAGTAATTTATTTTTATTAGTTTAACTTTGTCGATATAATACATAGCTATCTAATACAATAATGCCCACTTGCACCGTTTGTATAAATTTTGTTTAAAGGCTAAACAGTGATTAACTATATAATATCTTATCATAGTTAATCACCTTGTTTGTTTAGCCTTTAAACGAAGTTTATACAAACGGTGCAAGTGGGCATAAGTATATTATCTGAATCTGAAATAGGAAATGTAATAGTTAGTAAAGAAGTAATGCATGACACTGATAATTACCGATCAATTTCTAGTTCTTCATGATCATTGTCTTAAATTATCACATTTCGATGATATCAAATCACAGTTGGTTATTGAGTAAATATTTTACTCAAGACCTTATTTGTTATCTTCTTGTAATATCAAACTCTGTACAGAGCGTAGCTGACCTCTCGCATGTATTTGTGATGTTTGGAATAAGTTTTCACATGTCATTATTGTATTAATCAAATGTATTTAAAGTGATATGTCATTGCTTTCCTATTTATACAGATTTAAATAAATATGTTGTGACAGTCCCGACTGTTTTGTCCAAAATGTAGGTAACCATTTTTGGTAATAGTTTTAAATACAAAAAATTGCAAATTATGCACTAAATTTCAAAATATTTTATTTTTGGTACTAAAATGACGCTACGGAGGATTTGAACCCAGTTTTAACCAATTATTTTAAAATATGACCCAGGCATTCAATGCAAGACCAAGATTCTCTTGGTCTTGATTTTGCTTGTTGTGTCAGACCAAGACTCATCACTAAATTTCTGTCAATAGATAGAACTCTCTCAGTTAACTCGTTGCTAGACTAGCTAACTAGCAAATTTTAATAAACTAGCTAAAGAGAATATTTTGATACACCATATTATTTTCCCGGGCCACATTTTATTCAAATGAACTAAAAAATTCATTTTAACATAAAATAGGCTTCATTATGTAAAAGAGATTATGTGTGTCCGGATAGTTAACCGAAGCCAGTTATGTTAATTTCAGATCAACTACCATTTTGTATTACCTACCATATTATACAGGGTGAGTTTTCTACGATGTTCTCTATGGGTATTGCAGTTTTGTGAGGACAAACATATACATCTTTCGGATTTTTGAAAAAGTTTATGGCTTACTAAATATTTGAAAAAAAAAACAAATTTCGGCTATAACAGTAATTTTTCAACAAAATCATATTATCGTTTATATTGCTGGAAAGCTTAAAATGGTGCTTTTTATGAAGTCATGGCCATTTATGGTTTCCATTAAAAAAAACATATTTATGTTGTATCATATCTCAAAAATGACAGGCTTTAGAAAAAACGGAGAACACAATCTCATTAAGGATGTGAAAACTTTGGTCTAAAGTAGATTATAATGGAATTAGGGAATATTTTTTAAATAGCCGAAATTTGTTTTTTTTTTCGAAATATCTAGTAAGACCTTGATCATTTGACCGAATCCCTAGCTCCAGTAGTCTCCAAGATACCCATAGAGAACATCGTAAAACACTCACCCTGTATATTTATCTAAATATCCTTAATAAGGATGTTCCCTTCAGTCTGATAAACTTAATGCACAGAATAGCATACATGTAGGCGTTAGACCTTATTTTTGCTTTTTGTAGTTTGTTTAAATATCCTTAAGCATAATAGCCTTCTCAAAATATGCTGATGCTGCCATCTTATTCTTTTTGGAAATATATTAATAAGCCAAAGTAATAAAACATATTTTTTCTAATTCGATCTAAATTTTAAATTTCTTATTAGGTACAGTAGGTAGGTACACAAATATTGCGTGACACTGATAGATAACTGCCTGTCATTTTCTTGATGCTCATGTTCAAGGTCTTTTGATGCATTTCCAAATTAGGACCGGTAATATACATTTCAAGGAAATATTTTTTATAGAACCTTAATGTTATATTTTGCTAACTATAAGTCACGTGACATGATATATGTAGGTAGTAACAAACTTGTAACGTAGAAACTTTTCTACTTTGTGTTAATTGGAAAATCCAATAACTTTATCGTAAATAAGGGATTTTGGCACTCAAACTCCCTATTTTTTGCACTCGCACGTTAGATTAAATACTCCCGGTTATTACGTGGTCCAGCCAGTAGTCCCGCACAACCTAAATTTAACACATCTCCGAATCACTTCCAGGATTATTTTCGTATATTCCCCAGAGACGGAGCCTTGTGACTCGGTGGTTACATTATCCGACCGACCGTTTTCACAACATAACCTAAATCACTGCTGGGCGAAAAGGACCTTTCCGCTATTATTAGGTAAATAATCATGAAAAACTGACCTTTTCCTTTGCCCTGCCGGCGTGTTTTTGCACGGACTTGGCCAGTAACGATCCCCTGCTTTCTGCCATCTCGTCTGAATCCGTTTTTTCAAAGTAATTCCGATAAAAAATCACATATAATTGAACGAAAACGTCGCACTGTGACCCGACGGAACGAAGCGGCAACGACGCAAACACAGCGACAGTGGTCGAGCGACTGGCGGCGCGGACGGTGAAGTTTTTCGCTGTGGGCCGGCGAAAGAGACAGGTTCTCGGAATCTCGTAACGGTAAAGTAGGCTAGGTAAAACTCGAAAGTCCCGAGTTGCGGCGTTGTCAAATCGTGTTCGATTTCTGGGAAATGGGTAAATTAGTGCAACAAGTCGACAGTGCACGTTTACAAAAATTAATAATTGCGTTAGAAAAAGTGTTAACCTTATAAAAGCTATTAAAAGAAAATCACGGTTGTACAAAGTCCCATACCCACTATTCGTTGATGCGGTACTATTTGTTGATGCGGTTGTCAATGATGCGTGTCTTATATAGGAACTACCGGAGACAAGAAATAGCCATTTCATCCGATAGCCAAGCAGCATTAAAAGCGATCAACTCAGTTACCATTAATTCAAAGTTGGTCAAAGTGAAGCTAAACAAATTAGACAGAGAAAATAAAGTCCTCCTACTCTGGATGGCAGTCCTCCAAGGGATAAAAGCCAATAAAAAAGCAAACGATCTAGCTAGAAAAGGAATCAACACTTCACTAAGTGGACCAGAACCTTCTGCTTCCCAAGTGGAAACCAACATAAAGCGATACATAAGGACCTGGAAAACTCCATTCGCAACCTGGAATGGGAAGCCTCCAACCGATCTAAGACACTCGAAAAAATTTCTCAGAACTAATGACCTAGAAAAATCAAAGATTTTCCTTGATTTAAGTAATAACAATCTTCGGATTGTCACGGGGTGTTTACAAGACACTGTCTCCTTAATTATTCAACTTATCAACTTAAGATTGAAGCTATATAGCGTTGCCACCTATCCCTTTTTAAAAAGACAGTCCTTTTTTGGAACAAATTAGCCTTTTGACTTTTTTGTCCTAAAAAGTCCTTTTTATTTACGTATTTTCCATGAGAGAATTTTCGACAGCAACCAGCAATATTCCTTTCTTCCAAATGTAATTAGATATGTTATAAAACTTACAAATAAATGTTTTTTCTTCAAACGTCACAAAGGTATTAATTTTTGCGACGCGATTGACAACAATATAAAAATGTCATTTTAACTTTTACACCTAAGCATCAAAGTACGAAAATATATTATTAAACTGGCATAAACTCAATGGCGTCAGTACTCTCAGGTCAGTGCTCTTGCCCCCCCCCCTGAAATCTGGTACTGGTATTATAATAGTCAAAATTCTATGGTCTATGCCTTTTGAGTATCCACACAACGGAAGTTTCTTAAAAAAAATCAAAATTTATCGAAGGAGTAATCAACAGATTTGCATTAAATCCTAGAAGATTGCAGCTACTTTTGAAAATTTAATTCTGAAATAGAGTAAATACCTAGTACTTTTTGCTTAAAAGTTATTACGGTACATAGGTATTAGTTAGTGTGTAAATTTCAGCCCTAATATAATTTTTTTAATGTAATTTGGGCCAAATAGGTTTATCTAATATTTGTTTAGTTATTTAGGTTAAGACATATTCGCAAATTTTGTTCATCATGTATGTATTTATGTACTTACGTATGTATGTTGCAACAAAATCTTTTTTAAAGTATTAGTTGATTTTTCATTCATATTATATGCTTCCCCCCTTGGATTTCAGTCTGCGGACGCTCTTGATAAAGTGTCAAATTCAACGAATGTAACCGTAATTTCTTGATATACAGGGTGGCCCATCGAAAACGTTCCGCAAGGCATAACGGCCAGGGTATTTTTTTTTTCAGAAAATTCAAAATCACGTCAATTTTGTTTGTGAGGGGGACAACTTTTGCCCCAAAAATGATTGCAAAATGTTTAACCCTCTAAGCGGGGCTGTCATCCCCCATTTTATTTCAAATGGGAAGGTGGGTCAAGTGGTACTGCAATGAAAAGGGCTTTCTATTCTCTATACTTTACCGCTTCGTTTTTGAAAATCGGTCGAGTCATTGAGCAAATATGAAGGATTGAAATTTGAAAAGTTTATTTAAACATTTATTAGAGTAAATGATAAGGATAAATTCCTTCGACCAATTTGACGTTTTTCTTATTATTTCTAGATGTTTACGCATTTTTTCACTTGTCACAAGGTTGAACGATCAGCTGCGGTAGTTGCTAGATAGCAGTTCTGTGACTTGTGCGTTGAAGTTCTTCTCAATATTGTTAAACTGACCTATTTGATGATATTTGATATGACCTGGATTTCAGTCTGCGGACGCTCTTGATAAAGTGTCAAATTCAACGAATGTAACCGTAATTTCTTGATATACAGGGTGGCCCATCGAAAACGTTCCGCAAGGCATAACGGCCAGGGTATTTTTTTTTCAGAAAATTCAAAAACACGTCAATTTTGTTTGTGAGGGGGACAACTTTTGCCCCAAAAATGATTGCAAAATCTTCAACCCTCTAAGGGGGTGTCATCCCCCAACTTTTTTCAAATGGGAACGGGGGTCAAGTGGTACCTGCAATGAAAAGGGCTTTTTATTCGCTATACTTTCCCGCTTCGTTTTTTGAAAATCGGTCGAGTCATTGAGAAAATATGAAGGATTGAAATTTGGAATGTTTATTTAAACATTTATTAGAGTAAATGATAAGGATAAATTCCTTCGACCAATTTGCTGCTTTTTCTTATTATTTCTAGACGTTTACGCATTTTTTCACTTGCCACAAGTTTGAACGATCAGGTGCGGTAGTTGCTAGATGGTTGTTTTGTAACTTATGCGTTGAAGTTCTCAATATCGTTAAACTTTTTAACAATTATGGTGTACTCGCTTGCAGAAAAAGTGGAAATAATCGAACTTTATTTTAAAAGTAATGAATGTGGCAGTCGGGTTGCGCAGATATTCAATGAACGTCATTCTGACAAGCACCTTTATGGCAAAATTGTTCGCGAGTTAGTAGTAAAATTTCGCGAAACTGGTTCCGTTATGAATAAAAAGAGACAGAGGGAAAATCTTGTAGTAAATGAAGCTATGGAGGTATTCGTATTGGGCCAAGTTGCCATGGATAGTACCATAAAATAATGTAGTTACTACAACAACAACTGTGGTAACTACATTATTCTATGATAGTATGATGAGTACAAGAAAATTAGCCAATGAGTCTGGCGTGAATCGTACAAGTGTCCAAAGGATATTAAAAAACATAAGTTCCACCCGTACAAAATTCAGTTGGTACAAGAACTCACGAAGACGATTTTCATCGTCGCTTGCAATTTTGTGAAACTATGAGTAAACGACTGGCGAATGATAATAATTTCCTATTTAATGTATGTTTTTCAGATGAGTGTACTTTCTTTTTGAACGGTGTAGTTAATCGGTACAACTGTCGGTACTAGGCTGAGGACAACCTTAGGATTTTTCACGAGGTGCACACACAAAACCCTCAGAAATTGAACGTGTGGGCTGGTATTTTTGGAAATTCTATTGTAGGTCAGTTTAACAATATTGAGAAGAACTTCAACGCACAAGTCACAGAACTGCTATCTAGCAACTACCGCAGCTGATCGTTCAACCTTGTGACAAGTGAAAAAATGCGTAAACATCTAGAAATAATAAGAAAAACGTCAAATTGGTCGAAGGAATTTATCCTTATCATTTACTCTAATAAATGTTTAAATAAACTTTTCAAATTTCAATCCTTCATATTTGCTCAATGACTCGACCGATTTTCAAAAACGAAGCGGGAAATTATAGAGAATAGAAAGCTCTTTTCATTGCGGTACCACTTGAGCCCCCTTCCCATTTGAAAAAAATTGGGGGATGACACCCCCACTTAGAGGGTTGAAGATTTTGCAATGATTTTTGGGGCAAAAGTTGTCCCCCTCACAAAAAAAATTGACCTGTTTTTGGATTTTTTTGAAAAAACAATACCCTGGCCGTCATGCCTTGCGGAACGTTTTCGATGGGCCATCCTATATAATTACTTAAAAGGTATTACTTTTAAATATTTTTATATTATTTGCAACGTTTGGAATTGTTTAAAACATATTTGTGACGTTTGACAAAAGAATAGCATGTTCTATTCGGAGTAAAAATGAATTTTTGTGCCTCGCCTGGCGTCAAAGGTACAGCGTCGCCACAAAAAGTATCAGTTTTACTCCTAATAAAACAATATACTAGTGTTTAGAATCGGCAACATTATTGAGAAATTTCGTTTGATCTCAAATGGTAGTTTAGGCTTTATTCTTAACCATTTTGGTCTTAAAATGTGCTTCAAAATTTTAAAGTAGAGATTTATATTCGGCGGTCCCTCCTCTATGCTAGTCCTTTTTGCATAGTCTAATGTCACCTTTTTTTACTTAACAAAAAGATGGCTACCCTAACTGAAGCTAAGAAACAACGACAAATGCAGATTCTGTGGGAAAAATGAGGAAAGCCCAGAACACCTCGTCACTAAGCACACAACAATAATTCGTGCCATAAACTTTGGCATGACTGATATCGGACATGAGGAACTAACCTGTGTAAAACCGTCCCAGATACTGGCTTTTGTCAAAGCCCTGAGACTCCATGATGAGTTATAACTAACTCGAGAAAGGGGAAGACGAAAATTAAATATCATCTAGTATTTCGAGCAAATCTACATTTACATATCATCAGTGAATATTACATTTTATGTGACTATCAAAGTATATATATAGTAGTCGGTTTAGAACGTTTTTCTACGTTGTCCGATACCAAATTTCCAGCCTGTTCTATTCGTACAATCCTCTGTTGACAGGTTTCTTTCACTCATCGCTTTGTGTACGCTTTTTTGCCATTCCAGTTTCGGTCTTCCCTGTTTTCTTCTGTCCTTTGGTTGCCAATTGATTATTTTCTTGGGCCATCCAGTGTCCTTCATTCGCTCTACATGTCCGTACCAGATCAGCTGCTTTTTCTCTATATCCTGTGTTATCGTACCTTCTATACCCATTTGTTGTTTTATGGTATTATTTCTTATTTGTTGTTGTCTTGAAATTCTCATTGATCTTCGAATGACATCCATTTCTACGGCCTCTACCCTCATGTATCTCTCAGTTATTCTCCATGTTTCTACTCCATACAGGAGGTTGCTCTTTATCATGGTTTCATATATATTGAATTTTCTACGCTTTGTTATTGATTTGCTCCATAAGATTCCATTTAGACATCCGATTATTTTTTTCGCGTTGATAATCCTTTTCTCTATTTCTCTGCCGTCAGTTCCAGTAAACCATAAACTATCAAAGTAAAGATAAAAAAAACGTTTTTAGGGCGTAAACTTGTTTTAATTATGTATTTTTTAAATTTTTAATATCAAATTATTTTCTTAGCCATTTAAATGTTCGGTGTGTCTAGGTGCACGTTAGCGTTCATAAAAGGGAAATTAAAACAACTTTCGTTGCACGTCATCAATGATACCATGCGTCGTCATGGAGTTTGCTGGTGGTCGTATTAAGATGTGCAACCAAAGTTATTTTAATTTCCCCATATAACCCTATTACAATATTTAGGTACAAGGAAACTGGAAAGCTTTCCGCACTAAGTAATGCTTAGCTATAGCCTGGTTACGAAAGCAGCCTGCGAGTCCGTGGTTGAAGCGGTCGCTTCGGGAGCGAGGGGTTCTCAGATAGATCCCCGACAAAGGTAGAATTTTTTATTTTTTGCAGCTGCCTGTAATAGCAATCAAAATACGCCGTAGGCTCTCTGGGATTCTTTTTTTTTGTTTAGATTGCACGCGAAATACACGATTGGTGTGCACCGAAGTTTTATTTTTAGTACACGTTAACGTGCACCTAGACACAGCGTTAAATGTTTAATACACATTTAGTCCAATAAAATTGTCATTTGAAAATAAAAAAATTACGGGCAAGCTGATTTTTTCAGAGTTTGTCTTCTGAGTGTAAAATTAACAAAATCGGAAATTTTCTCCTTGCGGTTTTTGAGCAATAGGGGTGGTTTTTTTAAAACTGTATTACAACAAAATAATTAGACGCAAATTGTACAGGGTGGGTCAAATTCGACGCTTTTAAATGGAAACATCCTTTTCTATAGGAGATAGACGAAAACTAATATCGGTGTCTGGAGCTCAATTTTCATCAAAAACATGATGGTGAAAACCGCACATCAATATCTGTTACCGTTTCGGAGTTACGGGGTGATTTTCAAAAATGTGCATTTTTAACAAATCGCTGTAACTTTTTTGCTATGGAAAATTTTGTATTTCAATGAAAACATTTCTAAAGCACCTTTTTACGTAGAATTTAATGGTCTAAGTATATTTTTTTAAAAATTAATAATTTAAGAGTTATCAACAGAAAAATTGATTTTTTATTTGGGACACCTTCTGTATTTTTAATTAACTGAAAAGAATTTAAAATTACCTTTCCAAAAATATAGCACACTTGATATTTTGTTATAATCCTCTTCGAAATACAGAATTTTTAAAAGTTCGCCACTTTTAACTAGTAGGCTTTGGACACCTTATTGATGATATCGTCCTATTGCTGCCAAAAGTCACTAACTAACATTTTTCCGAACAACCAAATTCAATCACTAACTATGTTTTGAAGCGGAGAATCTGTTGCAAAAGTCATTAACTACGATTTCCGGCTATTTATGTTTTATTTTAATACCGAATAGTTACTAACTATAACATCTTTATGCAATGCAATTCATCTTTAGACGCATTTTTCTCGGAAGTAATAAAAAGTAAGTTAGTGACTTTTGGCAGCAATGGGACGATATGCCCTTAATGGAACTCGAAAACATATTTTTCCAGCAAGACGACGCACCGCCTCTGAACGCTGAAGTTATCAGCAAATTTTTGCAGCCAATTTCAAGAATAACTGAATAGCTAACCAAGATCCCAGCCGTTGGCCGTCGAGGCCGCCTGACTTAGTGCCCATGGATCTAATCCTATGGATATATTTGCGGAAGAATAAACGTCTCTTGGTCCTTATTCTTTCGTATAATCTAGACAAGAATTAGAAATACTTAGCAGTTATAAGAGGGTATCTTTCACCCTACTGAGTTAATGAATTCCGCGAGAAATGTTCAAAAACCGTCTGTCCATAACAGAAAACGGTCGATATGTCGAACACCTGTAGCAAAATCTCATGTCCTGGTTTGCTATTTATTTTTATTGTTATTAGATATAGTTTAAATGTGTTGATGTTGGTTAAATATATTTTAAATTGTTATAAAATTCTGCATCTCTCATAGCAAATATTATTTTTGTTTTAATTAATGCTCACAGCTAGAATTTTTTTGCATTACAGCCTTCAAAGCCTATACTTATTTAAAGCGGGCGAATTTTTATATACTCTATATCTCGAAGAGGAATCGAGCAAAATATCAAGTGTGTTATATTTTTGGAAAGATAATCTTAAATTCTTTTCAATAGATTAAAAATATACAGGACGTCACATATAAAAAATCAAATTTTCCGTTGATAATTCTTAAATTATTAATTTTAAAAAAATTATACTTAAACCATTAAATTCTACGTAAAAAGGTACTCTGGAAATGTTTTCATAAAAATAGAAAATTTTCCATAGCAAAAAAGTTACAGCGATTTGTTAAAAATGCATATTTTTGAAAAACACCCCGTAACTCCGAAACGGTAACAGATATCGATATTAGTTTTTGTGTATCTCCTATAGAAAAGGGTGTTTCCATTTAAAAGCGTCGAATTTGACCCACCCTGTACATAAGAATGTTCTCTATAAGTTTGCCTAATGATTTTTTTTATAAGTTTATTATTTCCGGACTTAGCGGCCGTTTCATGAGCCCTTTGGGGTGGTTTTCAAAAAGTTTGTTTTACAGCAAATTGACCCGTATGAGAGTTGTTCATAATAAATGGCCAAGCAACTTTTCTTCATGATTTTTTTTGTAGCTTGATTATTTTTGGAGATTTAACGCTACGTATTTTTTTTATTTTCACCGAGATTTTCACTCTCGGTGATACAATTTTACTGGATTAATTTTAGTTTATTCTACTTACCACCTTTCAGTGCTTTATAAAAAAATGTGTATTTAAAGATATTAATTAAATAAACTTCGTGTCATATAAAACTAATGTAACCCAATTAGTTTGATTTAAAACGATTATTTGCTTCTTCTTTTACACCAGATCTATTTATCCTGTTAATCCTGTTAATAGGCCAAGATTATGTACAAGGTTTTTATTATAATTTCAGGGATTAAATGTTGACGGCCTTAATCTGTAACCTGAAGGTTTTATTATTGGAGCAAATTAGAGTTATAAAAAGAGCTGTTTCTTCAAATTTTAACTTCTATAGGGTGGCTCAGAAGAGTGTCAATGGATCGGGATACTTTTTTTAAATGGAACACCCTGAATATTATTGAATTTTCTGCTTTCTTTCAGGTCATTTTACATAATCCTAAGATATGGGTAACTATATTTCGATAGTTTGAGAGATAAAACATAAATAAATAAAAAATATATATATATTTTTCAGCCTTTCTATAAAAAGTTATTAAAAATACAAGAACTGTTCTGAAATCAAAACTATATTAGTTCTTTACATTAGATGGTCGGTACTTACTTTGCTAGAAATATGGTAATCGTAAATTATGCCGGACGTTCAAAATTCTACGCCAAATTTTTTCAGATATAAAATAACTTTTTTTCGTTTTTTTTTTAATGGAGCACCCTGTATATTATTTTTTTTAATAGATGGAGAATTAAAAAATCAACATTTCTTTTATTTAGAGTATTTAAAATTTTTTACGGTTTCGCTGATATTCGTGGTTTTCTATTTCATGTGGCATTTTTCATCAAAGCCATCCAATGATTTTTCTCTTGTATTTTACCGTTGAAAGAACCATATACAGAGAAAACCAGGCTACTAGTAACATAGCAAGTTAGCACTGCCGGCTAGTCGGCTAGTCAGGCAGTACGAAGTTGCAGTTGTGCTTGGACGGGTCGGTCGTGACAGACTAGAACTACGACGCGAGGAGTGCCGAGTATTTATTATTTTCATTTTAAGTGTTTACCTTCACTTAAGGTAACATTTAAAATAAAAATACTTAAATCTTTATTATTTGTGTGAGTTTACAAGCCAAAACTAAAAATAAATAAATTCTCTAAACCCAAAAAAAATAAAATATTACTCTAAATAAAAAAAAAGTTATAACAAGTGTTGAAAAAGACCATCTTCTTGTGTTAGACAGAAGCCTAGGCGGTGGTAAAATCCCCGTCTGACATTGGCTAACATATTAGGGCTAATAGTTTGGAAAGCCTCTCGTATTTTTACTTAAAGCTCATCTAGATTATTAGCTCTATTATGACCATACACTCTGGGTTTTACATAACCCCACAAAAAGAAATCATTAGGAGAAAGATCTGGTGATCTAGCGGATCACAAAATAGTTCCATGTCTACTAATTAAATGGTTAAACACTTGCTTTAACTCCTGTTCTTCATTAATCAACACATCAACATTGTGTTTTTGTGGGGACACGCACCCATGTGTTTCAAAATTATTAATAACTCTTGATACAGTAGATAAAGATGGAATTGGCCTGTTTACAAAAGTTTGTGGAAAAATTGTTTGTATATCCCGATAAGACCTATTTTGGAAATACCATTTTACAATTTGAATTTTCTCACGAACTTCGTAAACATCCATTATTTTACTTAAAAAATAAATTTTACAGGAGAACTGTTGCGAGAATCTATGTATTCGTTTTGGCTATTAAAACACGAATAAATACAAATTATGAAACATTCTTATCACATATCTACCTATTTTTATTTTATGGCATTTTCTCGGCTGCTTTTTATCCGGCGGACGGGCATACGCTAATTCGTCCGGTTCTGCCTATGTTACTACTACAGTGGTCCGGTCTGTATATCGATCTGTATATGAAATAATAGTGCGTGTATCTGCGAATCCACTAAAAATTTTGGAATACTTTAAATACAAAAAATGTTTATTTTTTAACTTTCCATCTAATAAAAAAATATACAGAGTGTTCCGTTTAAAAAAAAACAAAGAAAATTTATTTTATATTTTAGAAAGGTTGGCATAGAATTTTGAACACCCTGTATGATTTAAGATTACGATATTTATAGCATAGTAAGTATAGACCATCTAAAAATCTAAAGTAAATACCTACTATAGTTTTAATTTCAGGAGAGATTCTTGTTACATTACCAAACCAAATCAAAAATGTATAGGATAATATACCGGGTGCATCTCAAAAGAGGCTCACCCCTATAACTTTTTTATTTTGTTTAGATAAAAAAAACGAGATTTAGTATGTTAGTATATGACATAAATTAGGATTGATTGACGTATTCAATTGTTTTTGGTCGTTTCCTTTTTCACCGGAAATTACAACTTTTGATTTTTAAATGGCAACTTTTAATTTTTATTCGATAGAAAATGACATTCTGAATAGAATGACATATCATATGTCAACTTTTGACATTCTCGCTTAATAAAAAATCATATTTTAAATTTCAATCTAGAGTGCCAGGGCTATGCTAAAAACGCAAATTTTTAATCAAGGAGCCTTGGAAAAATAGATTTGATCGTCTAATGTTTTTAGTGTCTTGTCCTGGCCGATTAAAAGATGTAAATATATCGTATATTTTATAATCGTATTTTTAATCATATCTCAATTTTCTCAAATGGAACGAGGGTGGCTCATTAGCATATTTGGCAAAAGCATTTTTTTACGAATAATTTTACCATACACTTGGTATTTCGAGTCAAATTTTCGTTATGAACCGCATGTTATAATTTTGAATAAACCATATGTGAAAATGTCAAAAGTTGACATATGATATGTCATTCTATTCAGAGTGTTATTTTCTATCGAATAAAGCAAAAAATACCGGGAATCTCATTTAAAAATCAAAAGTTGTAGTCATTTCCGGTGAAACAGGAAGTGACCGAAAACAATTGAATATGTCAATCAATCCTAATTTATGTCATATACGAACATACCAAATTTCGTTTATTTACCTGAAAAAAATAAAAAAGTTTTAGGGGTGAGCCACTTTTGAGACGCACCCGGTATACTTTTAGGTTTCCGCTTAAACAAAATCCTCAAGTTTTTTTATTCTAGGAGCTACAGATGCCCGACGCACTATTGCCCAACCCTGTATAAATGTTAATCATATGAAATAAAAGAATAAATTCTAATTTATATTTTTTCTGTACATTGAAAAAGTAATGATGTATTTCAAAAACTAAGAGTTTAGCAGAAACAACCAAAACGAAATGAACTGGAGTCCGATATTGAACTTTTATTTCTAACAGCTTCACACAATTTTCAAAACATGTTGAATTCACTTAAGAAATTCTACTGATTTTTCGTTAGAAGACTTGACAACGTTGTATTTATCATATAGCAGAGAAATACAGTTATTCATACAGCCCGCGCTTCATAGATGGCGCGAGAATGCATATTTTAGTGAATTAATTTAAAAAATATAGACCGTTTACTCGTGGTTAAATATTGACAATGCGTATAAGCATTGTCTAAGGCCTAAGATATTAACATATTATATAGTTTCTCGTATTTTAAAGCAATCAGTGTGATAAACGATATAATATTTTTGTAGTCATGTGTAACATACCAATATTCCTTTTTTTTTCTAAAATATTTACTAATGTTCTGTGATCTAATGTTCTGTGATCTGATGATGTTGACAAAATAAATATACAGGGCGACAAATTTTTCATTTTTCTAAAAAAGCTCGAAATCAGGTTCTTGTTTGGCATCTTAACATCGATTTCCCTTTAGTAACTCTTTTTTATTAGTAATAACATTTTGAAAATATAACAGGGTGTTTCTTAATGACATGCTAATATTTAAGGGCGTAAGTCTTGGACCTATTCTAAGAGAAAAACTTCATATGAATGTACAGGGTGAGTCAACGATAGAGTAAAGTCCATTATCTCATTTGTTTCGAGGTTTACAAAAAAATGTTTAATACAAAAGTTATAGGGATGGTTAAGATACACATTTTAAAATTATTATACAGTATACAGGGTGATTCAAAAAAGTGCGGCGAATATAACATATGTTTTTTTTAAATGGAACACCCTATTTTTTATTTTATTTTTAGATTCTGCGTAAAATTCCATAATTTTTTTATCTATAATGTTTTGTAGGTACCTAAAATTAATAGTTTTTGTAATATTTAAATTTGTTTAAACAAATGTTAAATTGCAGTGTGATAAAAAATTGTCAGTGATGGTATTGTTTCTGAAATTGGAGAACTAAAATTTGGTGGGAGAAGTTTA
The DNA here is from genome assembly GCF_002938485.1 of Sitophilus oryzae. Lineage (NCBI taxonomy): Eukaryota > Metazoa > Arthropoda > Insecta > Coleoptera > Curculionidae > Sitophilus > Sitophilus oryzae. Next base: position 2,179,541 of record NW_022146184.1, on the reverse strand, counting down.
TAGAGATATAGAAAAAGACCTATGTAAAGATATTTTAGTTAGATGCTACAGGGTGTTCAAAATGTATTTATGAATTTCAACTACTTAAAATTAAGAAATTTCAAATTTTTTAAATGGTACACCCTATATATTATCACTTTTTCTGATAGATTTTACCAAACTCTTCAAGTTTTATTAAGTATGTCATATACCTATTTTTAATAGTTTGCGATTTATTCCAATTTTTTCTACTTTTACCCATATACAATTACAATAACATCATAGTTGCCATGACAAAAAGTAATAGTTATCAAAATTTTTGTCTGTTAAGCAAGTTAAGAACAAAATTTGAATTTTAGTTTAATTTGTTGTAATAAATGTAAATTGTAGAGATAGTAGTTACAGATTTTCCTGAAATTAATTAGTCAATGTGACTGGTGACTAATATACACGAACAAGCCAAAAAATATATTTCTTTGTCAAATACGTTTAAAATAAAGTATACGGAGGGTACCGCTTAAATTCCTGTCCCGATATTGAAGGATGGCTATAGAATTTCAATGCATTTCCTACATAAGTCTATCCTTGGTTTGTAGGAGGTTTGACTAAACAAGGATGAACCTATGTCTTGAACATTCGACTCGATTTTCTGTCCTCCTTCAATACTGGGACGTAAATCCTCTCATTGCTCTTATGGGGAGGCCGTCGTATATTTTATTTAAACGTATTTGTTCTTTGTTCAGTACTATATATTATATACCTAGTACTTTGCTAAGTAGTATAAGAATAGATGTAGATTATCTAGAAAACATCTTCAGTGTGTAATGGGGCGGTTTCGCGGCAGTAGTAATATTGGCTTTACCAAATGAAATATAAACCAGAATTACTACGGGAAAAAAACTTTACTCTATGTCGAAGAAAATTCCTGTATCAGTAGTCTTCAACAATTAGGTAATCTAGTATTATCCTAATCTGGGCAGTGTCATCTTTCATAATATAGAAATACTTACACCAAGAAATTCACGACTGCGATTTTAGTTTATTTGAGTAAAGATAATTAATTTTAACTAATACCAGCAATTGTAACTAATTATTAAGCTACTTGTTAAAGAATAAATAAACTTCTTAAGTAATAAATAGTTTGTTTTGTCATGGCAACTATGATTTTATAGGGTAATTGTATTAAAAATATATATGGGTATATATATGGGTAAAAAGAGAAAAAATTGGAATAAATCGCAAACTATTAAAAATAGGTATATGACATACTTAATAAAAGTTGAGGAGTTTTGTACAATCTATCAGAAAAAATTATAATATATAGGGTGACCCATTTAAAAAAATTGAGATTTTTTAATTTTAAGTAGTTGAAATTCATAAATATATTTTGAACACCCTGTATTATTTAACTATATATATATATATATATATATATATATATATATATATATATATATATATATATATATATATATATATATATATATATATATATATATATATATATATATATATATATATATTTTGTTCATCTCTATAAAACACTTCTACCAAATTTTGGTACTCCAACTTCAGGAACAATGGCACCACTGACAATTTTTTACCACACTGCAATTTAGCATTTGTTTAAACAAATTAAAATATTACAAAAACTATTAATTTTAGGTATATAACATTATATATAAAAAAGTTATTGAATTTTACGCAGAATCTAAAAATAAAATAAAAAATAGGGTGTTGCATTTAAAAAAACATGTTATATCCGCCACACTTTTTTGAAGCACCTTGTATACTCTATAATAATTTTAAAATGTGTATCTTAACCTTCTCTACCACCTTTATATTTAAACTGTTTTTGTAAACCTCGAAACAAATGAGATAATAGACTTTACTCTATCGTTGACTCACCCTGTACACGTTGCTATGAGTAATTGTACACATTTCATCATTATATATATATACATTTTACTTATTTAATAAAAATATTAAGGAATGCGCATATCAATAAAACTTAGTTGAAGATTATACCGGGTGCGTCTCAAAAGTTTCCTATAACTTTTTTATTTTTCCAGATAAAAAAAAACGAGATTTGGTATGTTAATATAGGACATAAATTAGGACTGATTAGCGTATTTAATTGTTCTTGGTTACTTTTGAAATGACTAGAAAAGAAAAGTTTACTTTGCATAGAATGACATATCTGCAGTCAACTTTTGACATTGTCGCATATGATTTATTTAAAATTGTAACATGCTGTTCATAACGACAATTTGACTCGAAATATCAAGTGTATGGTACCGTACGTAAAAAATGCTTTTTCCAAATATGCTATCCCTTGTTCCATTTGAAAAAAATGAGGTATAATTAAAAATATTATTTGGGCATCTTTTAACCGGCTAGGACAAAACACGACGAACATTAGACGTCATTAACTGTCAGTTTTTTCACGTCATCTAGGGACCGAGTTGAAGAGTTCGCGCTAAAGATTTTAGACAGTGACAGTTATTTTTGCGTTTAACGGACGACCGCACAGTGCGGCGGATGATAAATCTAGCGGGACAAAACCGTTTTGATAGTAATAAACCAAAAAATGTGTACTGATAAGAAATAATAAATATTCCAATTGATATAAAAATGCATGAATTATTTTTTGGTTGTATATATTCTTTGTATTTCGATACATTTTTATCAACCAAATTTTTTGAAAAACAAAATATATTTACAAGTGCTATTTACATTCTATTCCAAAACCAAATTATGTTGAAGATTGCCAAAGGTATGTAGTTTTATACTTTACGTATATTATTTGTTAAAATCCTTCGTGCCTTTGTTCTGCATATATCAAACTTTCACTTTTTTTCAAATATCGATATATTGAATGATATAGATCTTTTGAGTTGCCAATAGTTACCAACACAGGTAGTCACAGGGAGTTCAAGCTTAATAGGTGAAAGCGCCAAAAGTTTCATTTCAATTGGATAGTATAAAAACGAAACAAAGACTCGTTGAAGGGTTAATTGAAGAGCATTCAAAAGAATAATTATTAATAGCTGCCCATACACGAAAAGGCCCGGTCTTCGGACTTGGCTTTGAGGCCGGGACTTTTACCCAATTTACCATAGCGGAAATATATCCGCGGACTTTACCTTTGTTTGATGCCTTCTAGCGGATAAACGAAGCACTCTATGTATAGAGGTAAATTGGGTTCAATAAACTTATTTTGGTTCCAAAAATACGTACTAGTTCTATGTCCTCGGAATATTGGGACACCCTGTATATCGACAAGGGGTGCACGGTTGCTTTGGTTTAAACCTTTTTTACTACGATTCTCTGGTTTTCTTTGTCAATATCAATGCGAATTTGTTTGCTGCAAACAACGATACAAGTGGCATAAAATTTCGTGCAAAATAATGATATGCGATGAGCAGCTGCTTTATTATTTGCTATCCTTAATTTACACGACCGTATAGATCTATTTTGTCCCCCTTTCTTAAACTAGAACTCATCCAGCTCTGACAAAAGATAGTATCTGAAACGGTTTTACAAAACTTAGCCCTCCATGTCCGATATCAGTGGTACCAAACTTTATGACACGAATGGTTGTCGTCTCGGCGCACTCAGTTCTGGGATGTTCTGATGTTTCCCCATTTTCACCACAGAATCTGCATTCGCCGTCAGAAACATCTTAGCTTCAATTTACTGAGGTATTCATTGAGGAGTCAATGTCCTTGAGATTGTTCTTACTTAAATCAAGGAAAATCCTTCATTTTTCTCAGTCGTAAATTCTGAGAAATTTCTTCGAGTGTGTTAAACCGTGGGATGATTCCAAATTACGGATGGTGTATTCCAGGTTCTTGAGTTCCGCTTTAAGTTGGTTTCAGTTAGTTTCTATCTAAGACAAGTTGTACGTATATTTTGATAGCGTAGATTTATGCCTGAAGAATGCTGGGGTAGGCACCCATTAGTTTTCGGCCCAAATACTCCTATTCCTGGTCCTGCTTTGGTTTTGGAAGTTTATTTAATCTTAATTATCCAAAAAGAAATTAATATAAGAGTTTATAATATTAAGTAGCTATTGACTTGAATTTATGCCCCGATTGTTATACTTAACAAGTTAAACCATCAGTTTCATCTCGGAAACAAAGGCAGTTAACAACGCTTCAATGTTTTAATGGTAATATTATGTAATTAAATTGTTTTTTTAATAAAGTAATTACAGCCAGTGATTAAATCCCACTAATGTATGTTAAATGAACCGATAATCACCTACAGTTAATGATTGTAACGAACAATAATAAACAGCTTTTTACAAAGATTATTCATTTTATTTTTAGAAAATAATGGCACTAAATTTCCTATTGTTTGACATTCACTTTTTCCCGTTGTTTTAGTCTTCTTTGTTGTTCATCTCTTTGCTCCTTCGTCAAAAGTTGAAAGGGTTCAAACTCGGCCGTTTTCTTTCCATTTGCGATGTGCCAAAATCTGATTAAACTGATCTCCCATGCGAAAACGTCGCGCAGAAATTCCTGCTTCAAGGCTCGTCTTGTATATTTTGCGGCAAAAACCGAATACGTTATGTAACTAAAAATTATAATTAATTTGTTATAAAAATATTATTAAAAAATGCATATAAGGTAATTACATCATAATATTCTATATAGGGTGAGTCTTAAATAAGTGCAGATATTTTCAGGGCTGATAGATCTTGATTTTTAAACTGTTTTGAGAGTCACCGGATTTCTTCTGTATCTGCATCCACTTTAGTGCCGTAATCATGGTAATATCAGAGATCAAGAAATTATAACGTGGAAAAATTTGCTGGCACAGGCCGTTCTAAAGTTCTTTAAAATATATCTAGAGGAAAATTTAAAAAAAGAAAATGTACGATTTTCAACAATGACATGGCTTATAGACGTGCTTCTGGGGTCGAAATTTTGTTTGTATAAGAATATTGAAAAAAAAACGCATGTGCCAAAAGTTATTTTTTTTAAATTTAGGGAAGCGTATTTACAGGATGTTTTCTAAGTAATCTAAGAAAAACTATGGGGTCTAAAGTATTTCCTTTCATATATACAGAGTGTTAAAAACAATTTTCTCAAATTTCTCCGAATGTTTTAGACCGTTGGAGGATTTCCATTCCAGGTGATGACCTTCCAAGTTCTTGAGTTCCGTTTTAAGTTGATTTCCACTTGGGAAGCAGAACGGTTCTGGTCCAGACGGTGGTTGTGAATTGGATTTGGATTATTAGATTTTTTTAACTTTAATGATACAAAAAGAAATAACTATAAGAGTTTATATTATTAAGTAGCTATACAAGGTGGTCCGAACAGTATTCCGGAAACTTCGGCAGCATATTTTGCAGATAAAAATAAGTAAAAAAGTTCCTATAAATATATGTCCTAAAATGTTTACTTTCAGAGATACAGGGCGTAGAAGTTTCATTTTTATTTCGATTTTTTCTAAATAATTTCTGAAGTAACGTCAATATTTGGATAAAAATTGGTGTCTAGGAGTTTTTTGACATGATAAACTTGATTTTCGTGTCAATATGACTCCTACTAGTAGAGGGCGTCACCTACATGCATTTTAACTGTTTTGAATCATAATAACTTTTTGTCCGTACCTGTGAACCGAGCGAAAAAATATCTGTGTGACTTTGTACGTAAAAAATATCTCTTTGTAAAAATCGCTACGAGCAACCGTTCTTAAGATATTTAGAATAGAAATAAACAATACATGTTATTATTGACGAATAATAAACACGTTCAGTAGATACTAATTTCACTGAAATAATAAATTTTGGAAATTTTTATTTTTTTAAATTAATCATAAATTTTTCTGCAAAAAATGACGATAAAACAGTTTCTGTTGAACTTTTGGCACAAAAACATTTCAAATTTATGATTTCAATCTAATAACTATTTAGTCAACATGCATGTTTAATTTATGTCAATGATGACAGGTATTGATAATTTTGATTCCAAATATCTCGAAAACCATTACTCGTAGCGATTTTTAGCAAGAGACTTTTTTCACGTAAAAAACGTCGTAAATGTATATTTTTTTACTCAGTAGTTTTATACAGGTACGGACGAAAAGTTATTAATCTTCATACCAGTTAAAACCTTTGAATAAGAAGACTAAGGAAGGAGCATAATGCTATCCATGCATTCATGCATGGTGGGCGGAAAAGCCACCATAAAAGCTCTCTAGGGTGGGGATCCTTGACAGTTCTGTTTGACGATTCATTTGACACATTTGAATTTGATTTGAAATTTTGTGAATTTGTCAGTCTTTACGGAGCTTATTTTATGTTATTTATTATTTATTCTACTACTGATAGTTGTATAAAGGTAGTAAATCTAGATGGAAATTGTGGCAGAACTTAAATTAACAGTGACACTATCGCGATTTATGAAAAAGACTCTAAAATAGTTGGTTGTGTAGCGTGCGGTAAAATCTCGGCAAAAACTGAGTGAAATAATGGAACAACTTTTCGCTAGTAAGTGACTATATAATATACTTACGTGTAGTAAACCGATCATTTATGAAATTCACTTAAATTAACTAAATTATATATTTTTCTTGCATTTTAGCTTTTATTTATTACTGTCAAAGATTAGATGTCAAAGAATTTAGATACGCTAATTTGACTTACCTGCTTCAGTAGCGTATCGGATGTTTGTGTTAATAAATACTTATTATAACTTATCTATTTTTATTAGAATTATATATTTTTATAACAATTTTAATAACTACCAACATTTATTCACAACGTAAAATAAAACAACAAATTATTGAGTCTACCCCACATCTACCCTACATCATAGTTTTACATTTTTTAAATAAAATTAGAACGACACTGATAAACCGGAATTTAAGTCGGCCATATTTGAGGCCCATCGCGGTGTACCTAAGATTTTTGATATGCTCCTTCCTTAGTCTTCTTATTCAAAGGTTAAAACATATGTAGGTGGCGCCCTGTACTAGTAGGAGTCATATTGACATCAAAATCAAATTTCTCATGTCAAAAAACTCCCACGCACCAACTTTCATCCAACTATTGTAATCTGTACTGTAATCTGTAATCAATACTGTATCTCCGAAACTAAGTATTTTAGGACATACATTTATACGAACTTTTTTACTTCTTTTTATCTGCAGAGTATACTGCCGAAGTTTCCGGAATACAATTCAGACCACCCTATATATTGACTTAAATTTATGCCCCGATTGTTATACTTAACAAGTTAAACCATCAGTTTCATCTCGGAAACAAAGACAGTTAACAACGCTTCAATGTTTTAATGGTAATATTATTATTATATAATAAAATTGTTTTTTTTAATAAAGTAATTACAGCCAGTAATTAATACCCACTAATGTTTGTTAAACGAACCGATAATCACCAACAAATCCGTTAAGCAGTTAATGATTGTAACGAACAATAATAAACAGCTTTTTACAAACATTATTCATTTTATTTATAGAAAATAATGGCAAGAATTTCCTATTGTTTGACGTTCATTCTTTCCCGTTGTTGTTTTAGTCTCCTTTGTTGTTCGTCTCTCTGTTCCTTCGTCAAAAGTTGAAAGGGTTCAAACTCTGGGGATGTTTTCTTTCCATTTGCGATGTGCCAAATTTTGATCAAACTTATCTCCCTTGAGATACCGTCGCGCAGGAATTCCTGTTTCAAAGCTCGTCTTGTATATTTTGCGGCAAAAGCCGAATACGTTATGTAACTAAAAATTATAATTATTAGTGTATTATAAGAATACTATTAAAATATTCACATAGGGTCGCTGATATGTATGGGAAGGGTCGATTATTAGGTAAAATATAAGAGGTACCGCAAAAAGTTAAATATGAAAGTTATAGGGTTATAGTAATCATATCTATTAGTCGATTTATGTTAGGTCATATCTATTAGCGAGTAATAAATTTAAGTATACAAGGTCGGTCGTAAAGTCGTGGCACATCAAAGTTTTATTTTTTAGCCGATCATACCAATAGGTATGGTAGGCTATTAAGATCGGCAAATTTTTTTTTAATTTCACTCAAAATGAGTTATTTGGGTCATAAATGACCTAATACAAAATAGTTTCATGGTGTCTGTCGGTCTGTCCGTCTGTCTGTCTGTCCGTCTGGAACAGGATAACTCAAGAAACCGCTGAACCGATTTTAACCAAATTTGGCACAAAAATACTGTGGCAACCGAGAATCTGTCCATTAGTTTTTGGTGGGGGTGGGGATTGGTAAATTTGTAATAACATCAAAATCAGCAAAGTCGCAGTTTTTCAGATATTAACATATTTTAGTATGGGCGGCTATACGTGCCTCCCGGCGCCGATTTTTTTAAATGGAACCCCCTGTATATTATTGCATATTTCGGTTCTTCGCCATATGTATAGTAATTATTATAATATAAAGCATTTATCATTAGAAGTTTGATGTAAATACTTTTGTTAGATATGCAGGGTGGTCCGAAAAAAAGGAAAGGAGCGAACACTCCACTAACTGGACCAGAACCTTTCTGCTTTCCAAGTGGTAACCAACTCAAGGCGGAACTCAAGAACTTGGAAGATTCCATCCGCAACCTGGAATGGAAATCTTGCAATGGTCTAAGACACTCGAAGAAGTTTCTGAGGGCTTATGATCAAGAAAAATCAGAGATCTTCCTGGGTCTGAGTAAGAACAATCTTCGGATTGTCACGGGGTTTTTAACAGGACACTGTCTCCTCAATGAACACCTCAGTAGATTGAAACTAAGAAGAAACGGCGAATGCAGATTCTGTGGGGAAGATGGGGAAACACCAGTACACCTCATCACTGAGTGCGCCGAGACGACAACCATTCGTGCCATGAATTTTGGTACGACTGATATTGGAGATGGAGAACTACCCTCTATAAAACCGTCCCAGATACTGGCTTTTGTCAAAGCCCTGGGACTGTATGATGAGTTATGATTCAAGAAAGGGGGACACAATGGATCTGTAAGGTCAAAGTGATTAACCCCTCTCCCACTCATTCTAAATTCTAAAATTCTAAAAAAATTCAGGGTGGTCCGAACTGAAGTTTGATGTAAATACTTTTGTTAGATATACAGGGTGGTTCGAACTGTATTCCGGAAACTTCGGCAACATATTCTGCTGATAAAAATGAGTAAAAAAGTTCCTATAAATGTATGACCTAAAATGCTGAGTTTCGGAGATACAGGGTGTAGAAGTTTCATTTTTATTTCGATTTTTTCCAAATAATTTCTGAAGTAACGTCAATATTTGGATGAAAATTGGTGTCTTGGAGTTTTTTGAAATGAAAAATTTGATTTTGATGTTAATATGACTCCTATTTGCAGAGGGCGCCACCTACATATTTTTAACTGGTTTAAAGAGTAATAACTTTTCGTCCCTACCTGTATAAAACTACTAAGTAAAATATTATACATTTACGAAGTTTTTTACGTAGAAAAGGTCTCTTGGTAAAAATCGCTACATGTTATGGTTCTCGAGATATTTGGAATCGAAATTATCAATATCAATTAGCGATGGGAACTATTGAATGAATTAGACTATCGAATGGTTAATGAATGAATGATTTCAACTATCGAATGGTTTTATTCGAATAAAATCATTCATTCATTTGTATACTAAAGCATATGTAACAACCTCGCCGTGCGACTAAATGGTTATCGTTGAGCCACGACTATCGAATGCTTTTGATAAATCAAATTTAGTATTCGTTTGATTTTTGTATGCGTCAGTGCATTATTAGTTCTTCCAAATTTTTATAACTTCGCCGTATAAATACTGTGCTATTTTTGCGTTTATTAAAATAGTTAAAATACTAAAATAGTAGTTATTTTTTAATTTTATTTATTGACGATTGTGTGCATGTGCAGGCGGTCAAAATTTTTACGAAAATTTGTGTGGTTTTCCGTAGTCCGATCTTTCAATTATTTAATTTTATATGATATATGGCCTATTTTTTAATGGGAAATTTTGAGAAGTTGTGAAGAATTTTTAAGAGAAATGCGATGAACTTACAATTAATTTTAAAAATACATATTTGTATTTTACATGTTTTAATAATATGAATTAGTTAAAGTTAATAATCATATTTAAGTAATGTGTTTAAGTAAATGGTTATTGAACTCAAACTATGGGGTGAGAAAATTAAAATGAAAGTTTTACACGTGCCAATTTAAAAAAAAGTTAACGATGTTTGTATTTTGTTTATGCTAATTCTCTTACATGTAGTTTTTTGCGATTTCATTTATTTTTTAAAGTAAATGCCAGTAAAAGTAAATATAATTTTTCAACAGTAATATAAAGCACCTAATATAAATAATTTTGATTTCTAATTTTTTATTTATATATTTCTTCCATTACATTGTATGCTTAGAAAATTAATAAATGTTTATATTTCATGATTTTAAAATTTGTTATTAATATAACAAATTAGTTCTGTAATTATTATTATTATTTAATAAACCAACGTTGCCCCCCAAAAAATTTAGAGACTATATTATTTTTAAATAGGATCTAATATAAATAATTTTGACATCTAATTTGTTGTTTATATTTTGCTACTACTTAAAAAAAATATTTATATTAAATGATTTTAAATTTTGTTGTTAATAGGTATAACAAATTATTACTGTTATTATTATTTATTAAACCAGTCTTTGCTTAAAAACATTAAAAATCATTTTCCTACATCCAAAATAACAAGTATTATTGCAGTGTAACAACAGAATATTAATAAAATGCAGAATATATAGACATACTATCCCTAACTAACTAAAGTCAAACAATAATATTCTTTGCTAATATCAACTAATACCAAAATATGGCAACAGCGCCCTTCATAATGTATTTTCTGTATAAATACTAGCACCTCAATAAAAAAAATAATGTGTCCAATAAAAAAAATAATGTGTCCCTCGGGTTTCTCGGAAAGAAACCTGGCCGATGGAAACGTGGCCGTGCGACAACTAAAATTCAGTTAATATTTTATTATAATCGATCCTGACGAATAAATGAATTTCATAAATGAATGAATTTTATAAATGAATGGTTTTTGCTGCCGAATTACTAGAATACAATATTTCAAGGCAGATGACGGATCTATTCGATAATTTTTATTCGAATAGTTTTCAACGAATGTTTTCTTACTAACTATCGAATTATTCGAATGAATTGCAACTATCGAATGTTTCGATAGTATTCATTCGACAGTTCCCACTACTACATTAGAAGTTTGATGTAAATACTTTTGTTAGATATACAGGGTGGTTCGAACTGTATTCCGGAAACTTCGGCAACATATTCTGCTGATAAAAATAAGTAAAAAAGTTCCTATAAATGTATGACATAAAATGCTTAGTTTCGGAGATACAGGGTGTAGAAATTTCATTTTTATTTGGATTTTTTCCAAATAATTTCTGAAGTAACGTCAATATTTGGATGAAAATTGGTGTCTTGGAGTTTTTTGAAGTGAAAAATTTGATTTTGATGTCAATATGACTCCTATTTGTAGAGGGCGCTACCTACATATTTTTAACTGGTTTAAAGAGTAATAGCTTTTCGTCCCTACCTGTATAAACCTACTAAGTAAAAAATTATACATTTACGAAGTTTTTTACGTAGAAAAGATCTCTTGGTAAAAATCGCTACAAGTTATGGTTCTCGAGATATTTGGAATCGAAATTATCAATATCAATACCTATCATAATTGTCATAAATTAAACCAAGAGATATTTTTCATGTAAAAAATCACGGACATGTATATTTTTTCGCCCCATAGTTTTATACAGGAACGGACGAGAGAGAGAAAAGTTATTTTTCTTCAAAACAGTTAAAACCTTTGAATAAGAAGACTAAGGAAGGAGCATATCAAAAATCTTAGGTACACCGCGATGGGCCTCAAATATGGCCGACTTAAATTCCGGTTTATCAGTGCCGTTCTAATTTTATTTAAAAAATGTAAAACTATGATGTAGGGTAGACGTGGGGGAGACTCAATAATTTGTTGTTTTATTTTACGTTGTGAATAAATGTTGGTAGTTATTAAAATTGTTATAAAAATATATAATTCTAATAAAAATAGATAAGTTATAATAAGTATTTATTACCACAAACATCCGATACGCTACTGAAGCAGGTAAGTCAAATTAACGACGATTCTTTGACATCTAATCTTTGACAAGTAATAAATAAAAGCTAAAATGCAAGAAAAATATATAATTTAGTTAATTTAAGTGAATTTCATAAATGATCGGTTTACTACACGTATGTATATTATATAGTCACTTACTAGCGAAAAGTTGTTCCATTATTTCACTCAATTTTTGCCGAGATCTACCGCACGCTAAACAACCAACTATTTTAGAGTCTTTTTCGATAAATCGCGATAGTGTCACTGTTAATTTAAGTGCTGCCACAATTTCCATCTAGATTTACTACTTTTATACAACTATCAGTAGTAGAATAAATAATAAATAACATAAAATAAGCTCCGTAAAGACTGACAAATCCACAAAATTTCAAATCAAATTCAAATGTGTCAAATGAATCGTCAAACAGAACTGTCAAGGATCCCCACCCTAGAGTGCTTTTATGGTGCTTTTTCCGCCCACCTTGCTTGAATACATGGATAGCATTATGCTCCTTCCTTAGTCTTTTTATTCAAAGGTTAAAACACATGTAGGTGGCGCCCCCTACAAATATGAGTCATATTGGTATCGAAATCAAATTTCTCATATCAAAAAACTCCCAGACACTAATTTTGATCCAAATATTGACGTTACTTTATAAGTTATTGGGAAAAAATCTCTTGAAATAAAAATAAAACTTCTAAACACTGTATCTCGGAAACTAAGCATTTTAGAACATACATTTATACGAACTTTTTTACTTATTTTTATCTGCAGAATGTGCTGCCGGAGTTTCCAGAATACAGTTCGGACCACCCAGTATTTAGTCTGAGATAAGAAAAACCAAAAATCTTTTTGTAAAATAAACATATTATTGTACCTAATAGTATGAACACAACTTTCTAACTTTTATACAAATATAAATCTTATCTGGTGTTTTTGGTATAAAATTATTTCTATTCCTATCTAGTATTTTAAAAAAAATCTTAATTAAACTTGGTAATACCACAGTCTTTAGTTAATATTCGATGGTAATACTTACTTCATTCCCAGCTTTGTGTAAATAGGTTTATGTAGCATTGTATAGATATAAAAAAGATATCAGTAGGTGTAAAATTGCAATGAAAAATATTTGACACTTTAATTATCATGTCATGTGTGAATTTTTATATATTTGACATTAAATTGAAATGTCTAGTAATAAAAGTAAAGCAAAATAATTTACTGTATTTTATGTACTAATTACTTAAAACCAAGAAGATTGTAGGTACATATTATATTAATACCTACATGCCTTGATAAAATCGATAAAATCAAATTGGTATGGAATTAAACGTTATGTATACTTATATAGTTTTGTATCTTTATTAAATATATTTGTAGAGTAATGTTTATTTTTTTTTAGATTTTTACAAAATGGGTTGAGTAGCCAACTAGCAACATAACATTTTTCAAATTGTTGGTAAGCCATAGTTTTGATATTATCTTACTTATAGCAGAACATTTTTATATACATAGTTTAGGTGAGTTTATTATATTCTCCACCCATTAACTACTGTCCTTTTCAAGTCCTTTTCAATATACCCTTTCTATCTGGTTCTCGGTCTACCCCTCCTTCTGTTTCCACTTATTTCACGTCTCATTATCATTTTAGGAACTTTTGCTTCAGCCATTTCAGTCTTTATGCTCTTGCTACTCCCGTAGCCCACGGCCACACAGAAAGCGTTTTTTGCGTTTTTAGCGTGAAGCGTCTTTAGCGACTAAAACAAAATAACAGGATTATATAGGAGTGACCCCACCAAAAGCGTGTAGCGTTCGGCGTGTCTCGCAAAAAACGCAAATGAAAACAAATCAGTTTGCTTTTTGTAGCGTCTTTAGCGAATTCTAAGATGAGACCCCGTCCTAGGCGGACGTTACATTTAATAATACAATAAAAATAAATTAAACACTATGCATTTTTTTTCATTTTCCGTTATTATCTAAAAACATTTTTGAAATGTTGAAAAAGTAATAAATTAAAGGAATATTTTCTTACGCGTAAAAAATAGTTTTTTTATGCGTAAAAAGTGTTTTTTTTTGCGTAAAAAAGTTTTTTTATCAAAAACAAATATTTTTTGACGCGTAAAAAATAGTATTTTTTACGTGTAATAAATAGCTTTTACACATAAAAAATTTTTTTTTTTTGGTAAAAAAGTTTTTTAGCAGAATTTTTTTACCGGAAACAAAAAGTTTTTGACGCGTAAAAATTAGTTTTTTACGTGTAAAAATATTTTTTTTACATGTAAAAAATATTTTCTTTGGTAAAAAAGTTTTTTTACCAGAAACAATAAGTTTTTGACGCGTAAAAATTAGTTTTTCATGTGTAATAAATAGTTTAGACGTAATTTTTTTTAGGGGGTAAAAATGTTTTTTTACCAGAAACAATAAGTTTTTGACGCGAAAAAAAATAGTTTTTTACGTGTAACAGTTTTATTGGCGTAAAATAATAAAAATAGTTTTTTATCTGTAACAAATGGTTTTTTACACGTAATAATTAAATTCACTTTTACAAAATTCGTATTAAAATATCAATATTTTTGATAAAAACGTGGACTTCTCACAAATACACTTCGCGTCGCGTCACTACGTGTTTCTAAGCCGTTAATACGTTTTGTTGCAACTAGCTCGTGTGTCAGGGCCGTCTCGCTAGCTCGTATGTCACGGCCTTGCATTTCTACTCCCAGCGCAAGAAGTTTCACTCCAAAAAGTTTCATAAATTATGTCCTAAAATTGCGTTAGCAACTAGTAATATTTACTATTCTATTATATAAATATAATTATTTGTTATATTAAATTATAACAAGTATTGGGAGAAAGATCTGGTGATCTAGCGGGCCACAAAATAGTTCCATGTACACTAATTAAACGGTTGGGAAAAGTATTGTTCAAATATTCTTGAACAATATGGGCATTGTGGGCAGGACAACCACTTCAGCAATTTGATTACTTGAAAACGTGGGATTTTGATCCGCGGTAGCACAAATGAACACTTGCTTTAACTCCTGTTCTTCATTAATCAACACATCAGGTTTTTTTGTTCTTGTGGGAACACGCACCCATGCGTTTCAAAATTATTAATAACTCTTGATACAGTAGGTAAAGATGGAATTGGCCTGTCTACAAAAGTTTGTGGAAAAATTGTTTGTATATCCCGATAAGACCTATTTTGGAAATACCATTTTACAATTTGAATATTCTCACGAACTTCGTAAACATCTATTATTTTACTTAAAAAATAAATTTTACACGAGAACTGTCGCAAGAATCTATGTATTCGTTTTGGCTATTAAAACACGAATAAATACAAATTCTGTAACATTCTTATCACATAATCTACCTATTTTTATTTTATCGCATTTTTTCGCCTGCTTTTAATCCGGCGGACGGGTATACGCTCGTCCGGTTCTGCCTATGTTACTACTACGGTGGTCCGGTCTGTATATATTTTTAATTGTAATATTTAAACACAGTAAAAAAATGGTTTCACATGGAAAAATGCAAAAAACTGCGTTTGAGTGATTTTGGCGCCCTCTAACTTTGTCCCCGTTGGTTTTAGAGGTTTGTTACTTAGAAATGAACATGTAGAGTGTTTAATACTCTTCATTTTTTGTTCCATAAAATTTTCTGTGGAACCTACAGTTCAGCCAGAAAATTAAATTAATCTTTTTAGTTTCTCAAAAACGGTGGGGTGAGGGGATACGAATTTTCGAATTTAATCTTCTCCAGTGGACCACTTACGACTGACAAAGTGTGAGAGCGGGGGTAATTTGATAGGAGTTAAAGGGGTGCCAGATTGACAGTACTAATATGTATTTTGTAAGTCCTGTAATATAACGTTTTTTAGATCACATACTAACTGAAAAATCGACTAAATGGATTACTTGAGATCAGTGACGCAACTAGACACAGACTTTTAGGGGGGCTCAAATCTTTTGAGAGAGCTTAGGTTGCTATAAGATAATATTGATTTGAGGATAAAACCAATTTTAAACGACCCGCACCAGACTTGGCGGGGCTAAGACCGCCTAGACCCCCCTAGTTGCGCCACTGCTTGAGATCCATCTCAAGCAGACATTTTTCTAAAAAATAAATTTTAAAATTTTGAATAGATATAGAGTAAATAATTATCCGAAATTCTATTTCTCTGTAGGTACCAAGTTTAACGTCATTTTTATTCAATCACAAGATACTATTACACAAATATAAAACAAAAAAATATATTCAGTCATCCTGAGATATTTTATATAAATGTATTTAAAAACGTGTAGGTAACAAAATACGAAGATTAAGTATAGCCAAATGCTATAATCAGTATTACTAAATGAAAATATCCGATTACTAGTTAATATCTAAAATAGAGAATGTGGTATAAATTTGACTCTACTAAAGATAAAATTAAACAGTAACTACACATGAGTGTATTTATTTGATAATTAAAATTTATCAAATATTACGCCCTGATATTTCCAGATTTACTATCCTTTTAACAAAGTCCTCGACAAAATCGGTACCTACTAAATTTTCTTTCGATATGATTCCACATCAAAATGAAAATCTCTGCAGTGTTGTTCACCACATACGACACGGAGTATTGGAGCTAAACGATTATAGTTTTACAAATTGTAACTTTTGGGATCGTTGAAGGACTATTAGAGCTACAATTTAAAAATATTTTTATAAGATACAGAGTGTCCCAAATAAATAAAAAATATCAAAGTTGTATTTTTTTTAAATGGAATACCCTGTTTCTACGATTAAAATAAAGGTAAATTTGATTACGGTTTATTTCACTTAAACCTTACCGTTTTTGAAATATTTTCAATTTTGTGAAACTGCAGCAAAAATTTTAAGGCTTCATTTCTCCAAGGGTATCAAAGTTTTTAATACTAAATATTTACTGAAGTTTACTTATTGATCAGTTACTGTGTTGCAATAATAAAAATAGTACTACCTCATACAGAGTGTCTAAAAATTTATTTTAAATAATTTCTAGTTTTAAACGGCAATAACTTGTTTAATATAAATGGAACGCCCTGTATATTTTAGGAGAATCAGATACACAATTTAATTGTCTATCAAATTGTATTTTACCATTTTTACCTATCTCTTCAAGTTCAAAGTTCAGTCATTTAGACCTCATTTACCCATGGAAAATTGACATTTTAGATTGTTTTTATGTACAAGACGTACAGTCTAGTAATATTATCGTTTTCAGCAAAACGATAATATTACTAGCCCATTTGTATGTAAAAGAAAACCTATTTAAATCTTTATAAAAGAATATACCATTAATTAAGTATACCACCCATTATTTCCGCCCAAATACTAATTAATTACATACTTACTTGTGTTCGTTAATAAATTATTCTAAATAAATGTGGATTTGAATCAGAAAGCAATATATGTAATAATAAGTTATGAAAATTAACGTCTCTGTTGTTATAAATAAGCATTTGTCAAAAAATGAAATATCATTTTTAAGGTGTTACTTTTTACCACACTGTCTAATACACATACAAAATTCAGTTTTTTAGTATTTGGAGCAATTATTATTAACCAACGCAAACAGTCAATTAATGTAGTTTGAATACAGAAATCATAATATTAATTGGTTCTCTTTAACAAATATTTAAACGTTTTTTTTTTATTTTTTTTAATGAAATAAACGAACTATATCGACAATATTAGTATCTGTACTCTTTAAAAATTTGGTACATCTTTAAAAATAATCTAAAATGTCAGTATTCCATGGGTATATTGATAAATGAGTTCTAAATTACAAGAAAATGCATTTTCTACGGAAATTTGAAGAGATGGGTAAAAAATGGTGTAATACAATTTTATAGACAATTATATTGTGCATCTGATTCTCGTAAAATATACAGGGTGTTCCATTTAAATTAAACAAGTTATTGTAGTTTAGAGCTAGTAATTATTTAAAATAAATTTTTAGACACTCTGTATAAGGTAGTATAATATTTATTACTGCAACACAAAATTCAGTAAATAGAAATACTTCAGTACAATATTTGGTTTTAAAAACTTAAATACGCTTAGAGAAATGAAGCATTAAAATTATTACTGTATTTTGACAAAAACCTAAATATTTCAAAAACGGTAAGGTTTAAGTGTGATAAACCTTAATCAAATTTACCTTTATTTTAATCGTAGAAGAAGCATCTGAGTGTATATTCAACAAAACGATCTTTATTTACTTGACATTGACATAAATAACATCTATTCAATTATAATAACTCGTGAGAGAAATATAATAAAAAATTAATAAATGAACTAAAAACCTCAATGCAATTCAATTATTTTTTGCAATATTTTTCGTTATATTCGTTTAAGCGACGAAAGGTATGAGAGGATTTACTTTACAAACGAGATGAATATTTAATAAATAATTTCAGATGATAAAATATTCTTTTTCTATCACTATATAATAAAATTTATTTATTTATTTACAACTATAGGAGTATAAACAGATTATTATCCACTATAATACTTATTTATACAGGGTGAGTCTATGTGAGTTTTATAAGTGCAAATATTTTAGGTGTAGTATACTTCGACCCCAGAAACAAGTTTTTTTCGCAATTTTTTTTTGGAAATTTTTGAATTTTTTGAAAAAATGTTTGATTGGTATGGCACATTATTGTACTTAGGAGACCGAGTTCTTTCAAAACCTGAAATGCAGGTCCGTGTTTAAAAAAAAATAAGTTGGCGTCTGTATCTCATATATTATCAGCTGTATATAATGACACTAGCGAGGCAACGAAATACGAAGTATGTTTATATTTTTATATACAGTTCATACCAAATAAACTTTTAGTCACCTGATTAAGCTTGACCGGCACATCGTGGCCTACTATTACATATTTTTTTTTAATCAAAATATTTTAGGAAACAAAAAAAATTAATTATAAATATACACACACCGGAAAAGTCTAGGGATATTACAATTTTATCCAGCCATCGTCAGTAATTTAATTATTTGCATTTCTGATATAATAAAATTAAAATAAACAAATAGTTTACAGGACGTATTGGAAATAAAAATGCGAAATTTACCGAATTTTTCAAATTTACCTTGATTTTTATTGAACTTTTATTGATATTTATTAAACTCAAAAAAATACATACATTTTTTTTTTATTCTAAACTGTGAATTATAGAAAAAGATAAAACCGTTTTTACTTAATAAAGGGTATGGCCTCCTCTACTGTTCATTACAGCCCTACATCATCTCTCCATGCTCCTGATCAGGTTGTCTCTTCTTGAGGTACAGCCTGCCACGCTGCATTCACGGCCCGAACCAGATCCCTACGAGTTTCACGAGGCATACCCATTCACAAAATTCTTCTTTGGACCGTGTCCCATACGTGCTCGATGGGGTTGAGGTCAGGAGATTGTGCCGGCCAGGGTAAGATGTTTAATTGATGAGCATTGATAAACTCATTTACCACTCTGGCTGTATGAGGCCGTGCATTGTCATGCATGAGAGTGAAGTTTCTCCCAAAATCATTTGCATATGGTAACACGACAGGCTCAAGAATTAAATCACGATATGTGATTCTTATGTATTTTATTTTGAATTCTTTGTATTAATCTTTGTATCATTTATGCATGTATATTTGTTTTAAATATTTACAGGGCTGTGCGACACAAAAACATTTACTGTTTTTGTTTTTGTGTATCGGTTTTTTTTATAATCGCGACACAGTCCCATTTACTTAATTTTTTCTCTTTGTTTATTGTGTATATTAATGTTTAAAAAAAAAGTAAATAAACTATTTTGATTTGATTTGATTTGATTTGATTCCTGTTAGAAACCTTTCAAGAAAAACGAGATCGGTTTTTCGGCCTAACTGGACTCCTCCCCAGACCATAATTGTTCCACCTTGATAAGGGTGCACTTCCTGAACATGATCCAACCGAATAAGTTTTCCCGGTTCTCTTTATACCCTAAGCCTTCTCGAATCCGGATGAATTCCAAAGCGTGACTCATCCGTGAAGAGAACATTGGCCAATTGTTCATTCGACCACTGATGATCTTGAGCCCACAAATATCGTACCTCTCGATTTCCTCTCGTTAAGGGTTGAGCTCTCCAGGGGCGTCTGCTTCTTAAGTTGACCTCTCTTAATCTATTGCGAACAGTGTCAGGACTAACGGTTACATTATGTGTTTCCTGGAAAATTAAACTAAGCTCTGGTGTTTAATTGTAAAAAATGATCTTGCTGAGGGGTTGTAATGCGATCTCGCCCTGTGTGCCTTTCAGCAACATTACCACTTTCGCGGTACCTCTAGCTACGTCGAAAAAAAAAGAAGAATAATTTGAGTGTACTTACCATACTGCTCTAGTACTGCTTTGTACTTACCACACTCGCTAGTGTCCAACTTTGACTGAAATGCTCAATTACCTGCAACATCACAATAAAACTGCCTCCCCCAGAAATAATGCCGAAAGGTAGTTCCTTGGGGAGATACTCAAAGCGGTTTGTAGAGGTTTTTTAATCGGTAAGGTACCTCAACCACCCCGACAATACCATTTACGGTCTCTGGTTTGCAGATTTTTCCCCCACGAAAAAAAAAAGCTACGTCGATTTGGCGCATTCCAGCTTCGAGCATACCCATGGTTCTTAGCATTTCGTCTCTGTTAAGATGTCTACGCTCTATAATGTCGTTTAATACTAAACAGAGTTATTTGAATGAATTCTGGCCAGTTATCATAAAAACATAGCCAGTACAGGTTAAATTCGAACAATTTATGCTAGGTGCTTTTTATACATTTGACAAAAAATGCACAAACACTTCTGCAAATATCCCTAGTTTAGAAATAACTAGTGTGACTACTTCGTTTCAATCGAAGTAGAAAGAATCGGCCTACAAATATGTGGTTGTTTATTCAAAACATTTATTTTTAACTTTAATAAAATGATATCCCTAGATTTTTCCGGTGTGTGTATTTCCTAGCAGTATTTCAAATAGTACGCTGCACTGACTCGTATTAGCATTATTACGCTAATAATGACCCAGAGCAAATTTACGAAATAGTCAAACACTGATAAATTCTATTTACTCGTTTATTTATTTAAGTTAAAAATAACACAGATAGTACGCCACTGGTGTAAAAACAGAGCACCTAAGTTATTTAATCTCTGATATTCCGTGTTTAACAGTGGTAATGTACTATTCCGCGGCGCCTAGTTGAAACAAGAGGTCAGAATTGTTCGAAAAAGATGTCGTGTCCTGTACCAAACAGAAAAATTGGAATCATCGGCAGGTTGGTAATTTTTTTTATTTAAAATGATATTTTATACCTTACAGTAAACTTTGCCAGAACAAATCTAACTGTATTGAGACTATTCGTTTTTATATAATTACAAATTAATTTATGAATTTTTTAAATGTTTTTTATAACAAATTTTCTATAACATGGGTACATCTTTCTGAAAATTATTTTTCTACAAACGTTTTTTGTAATGCAAGTTTTCAGTGTCCCTGTATCATAAAATGTAATTTTATGACACAGGGACCGGTGCACAGGTGTTAAAAGTAATGTACTTTTAGCACTTTATTAAAAGTGGTTGAAATCTAGCATTGATGGGAACATAGAAAAACACAGAAAATTTCAAAGTTTCAATCTTTTTGCTTAAGACTTCGAACTTCAACATAATTCAAAAATACCTTTGTTGGTTAAAGTGGCGAATACAATCGCTTTTCGAACTCCCAGGAATGGTACAATTGGATTGTTAAGTGTTTATAACCATTCGGTGGCATTGAGGAAATGGATATCTTCCATTATACCCTTCCCGGCAAAATCTACGAAGTTGTAGCCTTCGAGGAACCCATACAAATCCAGGGTGGTAAAAAAGTAAAGCTTTTGGATACTGACAGCTCTCGGTTTCTTCCGTTCATTTTCAGCGCCCACCATGAAATTTTGACACAATTTCAGTTGCAAAAATGAGTTTTGATTGTTTTGGTTTTAACCCTTTCTTCGTTTCTTTGTATTTGTTAAAAATTCGATTTTGCCTCGATATAATGCATGGGAGAAAACCCGCGTTTCACTTCGCAGGAACAACTTTGAGTTAAACAGCTTACTTTCGGTAATGCCTAAATAATTTTATGCATAAAATTCCATACGTAATATAATAATAAATAATTTTATGCATAATATTCCATACACTGCCTAATATCAAATTGGTATTCTATAACCTAGGAGATGTATATAGTCTGTTCCGTCGCCGACCTGGACATAGGGAATCCGCTGTAAATTTTAAAAATTATGTATATATTTTTCCCATTTCATTTTGCAGAAAAATTTATTTTAAACTTTTTAAAGAACTCCGTAAACATGTAAAATTAAATGGGGAAAACTTATTCATCATTTTTAAAATGTATATGGGATTTCCTCGCGGACCTGGACATATCAGGTCCGCGATGCAACACACGGTATACTATATTTTATTTTATACAATGCTTGAGTTTAGAATTTTATATAATACCTAGGCATTCTATACAATGTCGGATTTCAAACTCCTGTAACATATAGCTAGTCAAATCTGAATTCATATGTGTTTGCTTTTTTTTCCTTTTGTGTATATTATTATTCAGATATCTTAAGTTAATATATACATGATCTGTTATAACAATCAACGTTTGTAATTGGAATAATTTAAATATTTAAATATCTAATAAAAATTTCCGTAACTTACTAAAATATAAATAAGATGACAAGCTTTTAATTTCATGAATTTTCCAAGAAATATATGTATAACAATCTGTATATCAGATAGGTACTTTGTTTTTGTTTTGCCAATGATTTGAAATTTAGTCTTAATTTACTCTTAATATATTTTACATTAATCAGTTTAGCGTCAAAATACACTTACAAAATTGTTATAATTAACGATCATTATTTATAGCTGTAAGATTAGTTAAACACTCAACTATTATCTCATAATAACAACAACAAAAATATCGAGCAAGTTCATTGATATATACAGGGTGTTTCAAAACAAATGCGACAAACTTCAGGGGGTGATTCCTTGTTCAAAATAAAGGGTAGTTTGCTTCATAAACGTTGGGTCAAAAGTCAACCATTAGGGAGATATCGCGGTACAAAGATGGCGGAAAAATACTGTTTTTATTTTTTATCTTGAAAACGAAAAGAGATAGACTAATGAAATTTTATGGAAGCATTACTGTTATGAAAGCACACTTTCTGGTAATTTTTTCACTTTTTTAAAATGAGTGGAAGGGGTTAAAATAAACTACCCCTATCATTCTTGTTAACGAAATTTAACGAAAAATCTTATCAAACACATGCAAAAAAATTAATTTGGATAGCTTAGTTTGTTTAGAAACTTTTTTATCTCTTTTGTTTTTTTGATAAAACTCACCGATTTGAAATTAAAAAATAAAATGTAAAGCATTATATGTCAGGACAAAAAACATTTTTAGATTAAGAATCTAGTGATAATAACGATAATAATAATAATCTAGATAATAACGTATTGCAGTTTCACATAAAATAATATTAGAAACATCCTAAAAAGTGACAGCGGCCGACTAGATTTTTTCCTAAAAAAATTACAGCAGCCCACTAGATTCTTTATCTGAAAATGTTTTTTGTCCTGACATGTAATGCTTTACATTTTATTTTTTAATTTCAAATCGGTGAGTTTTATCAAAAAAACACAAGAGATAAAAAAGTTTCTAAACAAACTAAGCTATCCAAATTAATTTTTTTACATGTGTTTGATAAGATTTTTCTTTAAATTTCGTTAACAAGAATTATAGGGGTAGTTTATTTCAACCCCTTCCCCTCATTTAAAAAAAAAGTGAAAAAATTACCAGAAAGTGTGTTTTCATAATAGTAATGCTTGCATAAAATTTCATTAGTCTATCTCTTTTCGTTTTCAAGATAAAAAATAAAAACATTATTTTTCCGCCATATTTGTACCGCCATATCTCCCCAATGGTTGGCTTTTGACCCAACGTTTATAAAGCAAACTACCCTTTATTTTGGACAAGGAATCACTCCCTGAAGTTTTTCGCATTTGTTTTGAAACACCCTGTATATTGTGTGGAAAAGTTCGTCATTAAAACAAATATTGTGTATCAATTTATTTTTTATGTAGAAAGCCACTACGCTAGGTATCTTAAAAATACGATTTGGGCATCTTTTAACCGGCCAGGACAAGACACGAAAAACATTAGACGATCAAAACTATTTTTCCAAGACTCCTTGATTAAAAATGAGTGTTTTTAATACAGCCATGACACTTAAAGCGAAAATGTCAAAAGTTGACAAAGTTTTAGTAATTTCCTGTGAAACAGGAAGTGACCAAAAACAATTGAATACGTCAATCAATCCTAATTTATGTGATATACTAACATACCAAATGTCAGTTTTTTATCTAAAAAAAATAAAAAAGTTACAGAGGTGAGCCACTTTTGAAACGCACCTGGTATAATAGAGGATATTATTTAGTTTTTGTTGACTTCTTTGACTCTCTTTTGTATATTTTTGGTTAGCGTTTGCTAGGTATTTGGGTATTGCTTTTTAATAATACAATTCAATTTAACTTAATCTTTAATAGTTTTCCAACGTTTTGATCACATTTTGATATCTTCTATTATCCCTTTTTCTCTATCGCCTCCTTGGATCAATTCCTATTGTGAGGACTTGTGATGACTCTCCTCACTCGAGTTGATGACTCGCCAACTCGATATCCTTACATTGGAGCCTGGATGAGCCTCAGCAGATAGGTGGTGTCTTTCCCCTTGGTCCTCGGCAGAATGACCGTGATGGTCGCCTTTTTTAGGAAGTTTTCTCCCTTCACTACAACCAGTCCTGACCCCTGCCAATTCTTAGGTGTTTAGGTGCCGTTTAACTACAAGCTTAGGTGCCGTTTAACCGGGTTGGCTGCACCAACCAATCTGCAGATTGTTGAGATACACAATCTATGAGGGAAAATGTGTATCCCCGCAAAATTCAGCTAACTCACATTTTGTGGATCCTTGCGTTGCAATTCGTTCACTGATGAAAAAGATAGACTTGAACTAAAGTCGTCATCGTTCTTGAAAAAAAAAATTAGTGGCAAGAGAATTTATTTTAGCCTAAAAGAAAATATTTTGCCTGAAGAAAAACTCTCTTAACTCAAGAAAACTGGTTCTCTTGAAAAATTCGAAAATTTCTCTTGAATCTATTTTCATTCAACCAAGTGCAAGTTACTTTGTTTTAAGATAATAAGAAAAATACGCTAGGGAGTACTTCATTCAAGAAACATGGTCATTTTTCCAATAGCTAAATACTCTTTTGATGAAAAATAACAACACGCAAAGACGATGACGAAGGAGGGTATATACAATCAGTCGGCAGTCCGATCAGTCGTACATCATAGCACGTACGGGTTTTGTTGCTTGGCATTTTCCACTTGGAATTTTGCATAATTTGCTTTTTAAACGCATCTCGTATAACAAATTAGTGATCGTTATTCACATGCATTTGTCATTTTTTATGGACAAATTTTAGGATATATGGATTCTTTAAAGGAGTTTCTGAAAAAATGGAAATTAGAGCATTTATTTTGTTATATTTGAAGGTAAGAGACATTTACCTAATGCACCTGTTTAGATAATGCATTCATGACTATAAGTAGAATAAGATATAGGTACCGATTTTTTAATGCAAATAATAACAAAAATTTTAGAATTTCAAGTCGTCGTATTAAAAAATTCAAAATGTGACCAAACCTTATAATTTTAATAATTTATTTGCTTTACTTTGATTAATCGTGATGTAACATTTTTTGGAAATTTGTAGAGTGATGAACCACCCCAAAAAATACAAAGAGGTGAAGAAGCAGAAATAACTACTATCGAGGAAAATAATATCACTTTACTTACTACAGACCAGGAAAACCTAAATTTATCAGAAAATAATATAGCTCGTAATATGCCTGTATATGATGTATAGACTTCTCTTAGATCAAAATAAATTTTAGTTGAGTCAGTAGTATTCGCTATTGGTTTAAGAAAAGTGTCTCTTTAATCAAGAAATGTCCAAGATTTTTTGCATGAATCAAAGAGACTATTGTTCTTGTATTAAGAACTTCTTTGCATATTCGTTTTGGGTCAAGAGTGAAATACTTTGGACAGATAGATTCTTCTTTTCTCTAAAGTAATTTTTTAAAACTTATGAAAAGATAGTTAATGCTTTGGGCAAAGAAACGTCGCTCTTGGCCCTATTGAAAAGCGCCAATCTTTTGGGTCAAAGTCATATTCATTTCGCCTGCGAAATCCTTTTTTTCAGTGCGGTGTTAGGTGTTGATGACCACCGGTGTTTCAGTCGGTGTACTGGTGTCAACACCGACACCGGTGTTTATCTCAACACCGGTATTCATTTCAGCACCGGTTTTTATCTCTACACCGGTGTTCATCTATAACACCGGTGTTTAGCTCAACACTGGTGTTCATTTCAGCCCGGTGTTTATCTCGACACCGGTGTTCATCTACAACACCGGTGTTTATCTTGACACCGGTGTTTATCCCAACACCGGTGTTTATCTTGACACCGGTGTTTATCTCAACACCGATGTTTATTTCAGTCGATGTCGATAGTGCCGTTTGTTTTTTATTTTACAGCTATGAATTTTTGTTTCTTTATGTTTTGTTTTGTTTTCTATTTGTTTTTGATTAAACAATTTTTTACTTTATAGTAGTTTATCTGATGCTTCCACTTTATTTTAGTAATTAGTCTGGCAAAAAAATATATTTAAATTTGAAAGCTTTAAATTAGAATCGGTGCGAAATTAATAAACGATAAAAATAAGCACCAATACGACATATTATTATCAGGTTTATTTTGAATTTATTAATTAAAAATGATAAATCTAAACATTATTTCTTCTTTAACCCGTTTACCAAACACCGGTGTCGATATCAAAACCGGAATCAAGATGGACACCGCGGTGTCCAGACCAACATCGGTGTCGAGATGAACACCGGTGTCGTAGTCAAAACCGGTATCGAGATGAACACCGGCGTCCAGACCAACACCGGTGTCGGTATCAAAACCGGTGTCAGCCCAACACCGATGTTAAAACGGTGTACCTGTGTTTGGAACAGGCCTAAAATGGACTCTTAACTGTTGCCCTTAATTTTATAGTTTAATTGTTTCTTTAACCATTAGTTTATATCTATATAGTTTTTTTTTTAATTTTATTATATTATTGTATTTTTAGTGGTCTTATTGGAAGATCATGGGCCATGCTTTTCGCGTCAGTGGGATATAAAGTCTACATATACGATATCCTACCTCAACAGATTGAAACGGCATTAATCGATGTGGAGAATCAATTGAATCAGCTGGAAAAGACAGGTTTACTCAGAGGAAAACTTACAGCAGCTCAGCAATTTAACTGCATTAAAGGTAACAACACTTAACAAAGATATAAAATAAATTATCGGAACAGAAAGGCACTATAGTTCTTAGCATTGTGTAACATTCTTATTCTTCATATACGGTGTGTTTTAAATAATGACCCTTATTGGTATTTGATAAGCATTAGAAATGCGACTGTCAACTAAAACTGACAACTAAAAAAAATACCAATGAGATTTCTAACTTTGTACGTAACAAATGTTATTTTTAGGCTCGACAAATCTGAAAGAGGCCATAAAAGATGCCCTCCTCGTTCAAGAATGTGTTCCTGAGAACCTAGAACTTAAAAGGAAGGTATGGAAAGGCGTAGATGACATTGCCAGTCCTGGTACAATTTTCTCCAGCTCGACGTCTACATTCCTACCATCAGCTTTTAGCGACCATTTACAACATAAGTAAGTAATGGTCTTATTTTCGAAATTCATCTGTCGAAGACATCTTAGAAATGACAGAAACTACAATTTGCATTTGAATTAAAATGACAGACACAATTGCCACTGACTAGGATCCTCCTGTTGGACAGACTATAGCATTTTCTAAATTTTATCGAGGACATGGTTTAAAAACCTTAATCAGCTAAGTCACAGATTGTGGCTATGTTTTAAAGCTAATAATTTCTAAACTCTTAGTAATGGTGATACTGCCACATTTATTTTCTTTTTTATTTTGTTTTTAAACAAAATGTTTGTTTACTTTGCCTGTACCAATCAATGAAAGACTTTTAAATATAAATTAATACCTACTTAATAGATGCCACTAAAACCTAGAGAACACACTTCAAATGCATTTGATTAAAACGATGTAAACACTACAAAAACGATCTAGAGTAAATAATAAGCAAGACAAGAAAATTTTGTTAATAATAAGATTAATTATGAAGCTAATTGAACTTCAGCATATTTAGAAATACAAGTATGTAATGAAATATATTGAATATACCAGAAAAAGTGGGTAAGATACTACAAAATTAAATCGGAAATCTCAATAACCTCAATAAATCGCCACTATGCGTTTCTTGTAACATATTTTTTTTATCACGACATGGAATGTTGTTTTCCAAGTACAATTTTCATATTTTATTAAATAACTAGTTTGTTTATTTAGCTTTGGCTTAGGGATACGTAAATATATTGATGGTTGTAAGAAGTCTAAATATAGGGCGCACTTTAAAATTTATTGAAGTGAAATGAAATTAATATTGATGAAAAATTGCGGAATACATACCTGCATATCGTCCTATTGCTGCCAAAAGTCAACAACAAACATTTTTCCGAACCTGAAAATTCAATCACTAACTGTATTTGTGTCAAGGGACAAACAATCGAACAAGTGACCTCAATAAAGTATTTAGGAGCTAACATCAATAGTCAGAGCGACCCGAAAAGAGAAATATTTTCAAGAATTGAGCAAACGGGAAAAATCTTCGTGAGAATGAAATCATTTTTTACAAGAAGATACCTCAGTGCGGATCTCAGAACTCGAATGGCCAGATGCTACGTCTTCTCTGTGTTACTCTATGGATGTGAGAGCTGGACACTGGATTCACAGACCGAGAAGAGAATAGAAGCCTTCGAAATGTATATATACAGACGGATGCTGCGAATCTCATGGGTACAAAGGATCACCAACCATGAAGAACTCCAGCGCATGCAGAAACAAAAAGAGATACTGAACACCATCCAGGAAAGAAAAATGCAATACCTGGGTCATGTGATGATAGGTGGTAGATACGAAATGCTGCGCCTCATAATAGAGGGCAAAGTGCAAGGGAAAAGATCAGTAGGAAGACGCCAGAACTCATGGCTAAAAAATTTGAGGAGATGGTTTGGACGCTCGTCTGCGGAAATCTTCCGGGCTGCAGTTTCCAGAGCCACAATTGCCATTTGGATCGCCAACCTTCGGCAGGAGAGGGCGTGATAAGAAGAAGAAGAAGAACTGTATTTTGAAGCGGAGAATCGATTGAAAAAGTCATTAACTACGATTTCTGGCTATTTATGTTGTATTTTAATACCGAATAGTTACTAACTATAACATTTTTATGCAATGCAATTCATCTTTAGACGCGTTGTTCTCGGAAGTAATAAAAAGTAAGTTAGTGACTTTTGGCAGCAATGGGACGATATATTCTATATCAATTAAACATTTAGTTACGTAATCGAGGGCGTGATTTTTAAATTCATTGTTGCCAACCATGGAGATTTTTGGCGCCGGCGCACAGTGAGGCAGAAGTTCCCAATAGTTGCAGAAAATCAAAATATCGGAAGTATTTTTTTTTAATTATAATTTCACTCGTATCAGTTCCCAATAGTCCATATTTATAGAATCGTAAAGATTTTTGAATAAAAACGGGCCCATTATTAATCCCTGATAAGAAATGTTCGAGCTTATAAGATTATTAGCTGAAGCTAAAATATTTTGATTAAATTTTGATTAAATAAAATCAGTGCGTTTAATGTTGGTGATAAGTTAGCTAAAAACTCTGAAAAAGGAAAATGTACTCTGAAAAAGGAAAATGTTTTCAAATGTTTTCCCTCATTGTAATTCTAGTTTTGAGTTCCCTGGTACCATAAAAAAATCAATAAAAACCTTGATGTAATCAAGAACTGCTTCATCTAAAATCACATTTTAGGTAAGCTAATACAAAATGCTCCAAATTGCTCCAAAAATATGATGTAGGTTACAATTATTAGCCTTTTTTCTTCATAACTCTGAAGTTTCATGACCAACATTAACCTACAAATACCCATTTGGTTGCCTAACTCTCCCGAAGACCATGATTTAGTTTCCCAAAATAAATTACGTATGACAATATGTAAAATATTGTTGTTGGTTGTTTTTAATTAGTTTTAGAAAGGAAACTGGTAATATATTTTCTCTAATTCAATTTAATTTTCGTTATACAAGGTATTCAAATTTATAAATAAATTTTTAATGTGTAATTTTAACTAGATTTTCCCAGTTAATGCTAAGTTTTTTATTCGTTTTGTGCTTATATGACATAAAATTTAATATTATTAGAAACTTCATTAATTTTGAATATTTATTGTTAATATAAACTACAAAGACGTGTCAATGTGTCTATGATGCATCATCATTCAGTCAAAAACTTTTATCGACAATGTCATGCACCTTCTACTAATTTTCTCGGATATAGTAAGAGATCACCAAGACTTCTCCTGTCAAGTAAAATAGAAGAATAAAATAGAAGGCATCCTGAGGCTCTAAAACTTATTATAGATTAAATTATTTTTTTTATCCATTTGCTAAATCCATCTTAAAGATATTATCCATCTTATCTAGAAGCTTTAAGATATTTTTAGTTTCTTTTTCTTGCGTATTAAGTTCTTGTAACTAAGTTCTAATTATAATCTAAGTATAATATTTTTATCACAGGTAATTACAGATATTTTTAAATTATAGTATATTTAAAAATATAATTAAAGTTAAATGGTTGTAAGTGAACAATTATTTACATCTAATGCGAAAGGAGCGTTCAGTCTTTTAGTTGTTTTGGTGTTACTTTGTTACTTTCATTAATAGCTACATAAAATATAGGTACAGATGTATTTAGTTTCTTTTTTTTTCTCATGGATATGAATATAAATATATTTTTTAAGTTGAATTTAAGTAATACTTATTGGTAACTAGTTCAGAAAAATGGATTAATTATATTAAAAACGAAATGATAATTCTATTGCAAGGGGCTGAAAATAAAACCCTGTATATTTATTTATGTGTTTACACAAACTTTTTTTGATTTTTTAAACTTTACAAAGAATAAACTTGAATAAATTTTAAAAATAAAAAAAAAAATATTTTAAAAAATTTTTGGAAGCCACCGTTTTTTTTTGTATTTTGCAGCCCTTTTAGTGCCATGACCATAGAGTATGGTATAATTTTCCACTAGTTTTATTATGGTTTTGATTAATAACAAGGTATAAACATTAAAACCAATTACAAATAATTAAAATATTTATTTCCAGAGAAAATATTATCGTTTCTCATCCAGTCAATCCACCCTACTATGTACCTTTGGTTGAAGTAGTTCCTGCTCCATGGACCAAACCGGAAGTAGCAAAGAAAACCAGGGCGATCATGGAAGAAATCGGACAAACCCCAGTGTCCTTTTCAAGAGAAATTCCCGGGTTTGCTGTGAATAGAATACAGTAAGATTAACAGATTAACAGTTTTGTCGCAGTTGACACTTGTGTCTAGCCCTAGCAGGCAACTGTTAAGCCCGATCAATCACGTTAGAGTTTTTGATAAACACAAATGAATTCTTCTTCTTAAAGTGCCTTCTCCATTCAGTGAAGATCGGCAACAACCATGGCAAATTCCTCTCTATTTTTCGCTCTTCTCAGCAAAGTATGTGAGTCCAGGCCTGTCCAATATCTGATGTTCTTCAGCCAGGAGCATTGCCGTCGTCCGGGTCCGCGCTTTCCCTCAGTTTTACCCTCGATGATGAGCTGAAGGAATTCATACTTGCTATGTCTCATGATATGGCCCAAATAGGCTGCTTTCCTCTCTTTTTTTATTATGTCGAGGAGTCTCGGTCCTTGTTCATTTGGTTTAGAACTCGTTCATTCGAGACACGGTCAGTCCATGGTATTCTCAGCATTCTGCGATATACCCACATCTCAAATGCTTCCAACTTATTCATTGCGCTTACTTTGAGTGTCCACGACTCAACCCCGTAGAGAAGTGTGGAAAGTACGTAGCACTTGACGAAGTTGTCTTTTATATGGATGTTGAGACGTTTATCGCACAGTAGGTTCCGCAATTTTAGGAAGTTTGATCTAGCCATCTCAATTCGAGCTCTGATCTCAATGTCTGGGTTTAGGTCTTCACTAATCCAACTGCCCAAATATCTAAACTTTGAGACTCTTGCTATTGGTGTCCCACCTACGACTACCTCCGTTGCCTGTCTTGCATCTCTATTTATCACCATGACTTTTGTTTTGTTTGTATTTATCCTGAGACCCATTGAGTCGCCCACCGAGGACAGTCTATCAAGAAGTCTTTGCAGGCCCTCAGTGGTGTCTGCAATAACGACGGTATCATCAGCATATCTCATGTTGTTAATCAGCCTGCCATTCACTTTTATGCCGTCTTCTGATCCCTCAAGCGCATTTCGAAATATTAGTTCGGAGTACATATTGAAGAGCATAGGGCTCAATACGCATCCTTGCCTAACTCCACGCTTGATAGGTATTGCTGTTGTTTCAGTGTCCTGTAGTTTTACTGTCGCTACTTGTTGTTCGTATAGCTTTTGGATAATTTTCAGGTCTTGGGTATCCAGGCCTCTTCTTTCAAGGATGCTCAGCAATTCCCTGTGGTTGACGCAGTCGAATGCCTTCGTGTAGTCTATGAAGCATAGGTGTACCTCCTTTCGTTGATCTCTGCACTTCTGCAAAAGCACCGATAGCGCAAACAGGGCTTCTCTCGTCCCCAGTCCCTCGCGAAATCCCATTTGCTGTTCACTTATGTCTAGCTCACATTTTCTTCGGATTCGATTATGCAGAACCTTTAAAAACAGCTTTAGGACTTGACTCATCAGACTTATTAAACGAAACTCATCACATCTTTTTGCACCAGTTTTTTTAGGAATAGGTATAAATGTCGACCTTAGCCAGTCCTGCGGTATGTTTCCGGTATTGTATACAGAATTGAAGAGGTTTACCAATAACTTTAAATTGTCTCCGTTTATTAGTTTTATCAATTCTGGGTAGATGTTGTCCAAATGAATTAACACACTCCAAATAACCACGCTAACCAACCTGATTGGTCAAGCTTCATAGTTGACTGCTAGGACTAGACACTTCTGCAGTTGATCGGTCGACCCAATCAATACCTCTGTCAGTACTTAAAGTTCTAGAGAAAGGTGTACATCACGCGTTCAGCTTCACGATTTAATTACGTCTCGTGATACTTAATTTGTTTATTTATTAACGAGTCGTTGTCATTTTCCCTATAGCTTGAATTTTTTTAAGTGCAAGCTAGAAACACTTGCATTTTTGGTAAAAATAAATGGAATTGAGTGGGTGTTCGATAGTGGTCGCGCTATTAGAACTCTGAATTCAAAAATCGATATCTCGGAATCTATTAGAAATAATAGATTGTAGTTTTTTCAAGAACTTTGTTAATATTTCTGCTGTATTTTCTTTGTAGACAGTATGTGAAAATCTTTGTCAATAAAAAAATTACTCGATTGCTGAAAATTGATATGCTCTAAAAGTAAATGGATGGATTGTTTACAATTTTTGAATGGAAAAAACAACCTTATCGAATTTTTCTTATGTAAACATATTGTAAAATATCCAATCTTGAAAATAAAAAAAGTTTCAATATCTAAAGTGGTTCTTGAGTTATGGCATGTTATGTGTTAAAAAGTTGAGTTTTTAGATTATCGCGATTACTAACGTTTTCTCGTTATAAAAAAATGACACCTTAACGGTATCCTTATAATTCCATTTCAGATGCTCAGAAACATGTCTAATGATTTTATCTAGTTATCTCTTGAAAAACAAGTCTTTTAAAAATAAGCGGTTTGCGATCGTGATTTTACTTTACTTGATAGGGAAAGGCGTATCGGCAACGCCGCAACAGCACACCGTCGCGCGTCGCTTCGACCCAAAAATAACAGTTGCCAGCACGGTATCATCGTTAACATAGGGTGCAAATCATGTGCAAATGATTGAAATTAACAATATATTGATGATAATAATTGGCACTCGAATTATTAATTATAATTGGTATAAAATCAACTTTATATTTAAAGAAACACAGTAACGAAGTACCTTGTAGCTTCCGATTACATAAAAAGTTTGATATTTATAGATTATTGGCCAAAAATCATGCATAATAAAAGGACAGATTTATAAAATATGGTTGAGGTACTCCAAAAATAGTAAATAGTAAACAAAAATTGTGAATAAATAATATTACAGTGTTATGTCTAGATTTATTTCCAAATATTATTAAGTTATGATATTCTTGAGAATATTCGCATTAAATCGACTAAGTTTACCTTACTAAGGTAAACTACTTACTAAGTTTACCTTACTATTTTTTAACGTTACTACTCTTACAGTGGAAAGAGTAGTAGCGTCTAAGTACAGTCTCCAAATGGAAAATCTGATATGACCTCTTTTTCAGATACGCGATCCTCAACGAGACTTGGAATTTGGTAAACGACGGCGTCCTTGACGTCAAAGACATCGACAAAGTCATGTCTGACGGTCTGGGAATGAGATACGCGTTCCTAGGCATTCTGGAAACGACGCACTTGAACGCCGAGGGCTTTGTGGAGTACTGCGAGAAATATTCGAAAACAATTTACGCAGTGAGCCAGGACTTCAAAGAGACGCCAAAATTTGAGGGAGATCAGGTGCCTGTAGTAGCGAAGCAGTTAGAGGCACAGATTCCGCTGAATAAGCTGCAAGCCAGGAGGGATTGGAGGGATCAGTGTTTGGTGAAGCTTAGTCAGTTGAAAAAGGAAATGGAGGATGAATGGAAAAAATTAAATCAGTAGATTTATTCTGACTTAAACGAATTTTAAATCAAAATATTTTTTTTGTTAATTGTTAATGTTGAATATATAAATATAATGTATGATTAAATGTATTTGTTACACATTCTGATTGGTTTCTTAATAGCGATAGAATAATAATTATCCCGGATACAAAGATAATTAAAATTTATAATAAGTGTAATATATTTTTCCCATATTTTTTGTTATAAAATATTGGATTAGAAATTCCAAATAGAAATCATGATGTCATCCTGAAATTTTCCTAAACACTTGGTTAGCCTGTAGGATATATCAACGCATTTTATTCCTTAAAAAGTGCTTTTGGAAGTTAATAACGTTTTATCTAATTTGATACATACAAGGCATATCTTATTTGATACATATAAGGCAGTAGGATCCTTCACCAGTCACTTATAAGTCTGAGGTAGATCCTCGATTTTGGACCTATAATCCTCAGATTTCATTACTACCGTAGCATTCCCCTTGTCTGCCGGTAAGACCAGAATGTCCTTGTCAGCATTCAGCGATTTTAGAGCCTGGTGTTCTTCCCTAGATAGATTACTTTTTGGAGCCTTAGCAGTTCTCAATATGTTGGCTGTTTCAAACCGGATTTCGTCAGCCAGACGGGCCGCATGCTGTTCTAGAGTGCATAGTAAAATATATATCAAAGAGCTAGACGTCTTAAAATACTTCCCATATAACACAACACAATCCTATAGATATCTTGAGGATATCCACCAAGGATATAGTAAATATCTTAGGGATATCCAAAAACCAGAGGAGGATATTTTATGGGATATCCAGATGGGACAAAAAAGTCA
>NW_022146184.1:2129230-2143223 GCF_002938485.1 Sitophilus oryzae | reverse complement strand
CTGTCCGAAAACTCTTGTCCTGTTGTTTTTCCAGGGTAAGAGTAGAAAACTATTCACCATTCACCATTTATCATAAAAACGCAACATAAAATATAACTACTCATTATAAATTATTATTACTTATTAGTAAGTGTGCGTATTTAGCTCATATTAGGTATATGTATTGTATTTTTGATGGCTTAAGTCATACCTTAGCAACAGAAGGCAACTTGTGAGGATTGATGTCTATGTCTTCTTGTAAGCCTCTAGAATGTGGTGTCCCTCAGGGATCAGAGTACTTGGCCCTATTTTGTTTATCAACGACATTGCAAATCTAGACACTAGCGGTAAAATCTGCCTATTTGCGGACAATACTAGTTCACTTGGAGTGGCCCAGATGTTACGGCAATGGCACATGATACTCATATCCAGTGACTTTACGTATCATTAAGTCTCTTGGTGCGATTCTAATTTCCTATGCCTCAACCTATCAAAAAACTAAAGTTTTATTTCATAAAAAGTACTCCATATACAACCTTTTGTACTTAATAACACCACTCATTGATGTCGTGCACTCTGTGAAATTCGTAGGTGGGACTGGTTGTAGACAACTCGTTAAATGGGACTTTCACATCGAAGTTTCCATTAAAAACAGCAAAACCTGGGTGCTGCCTGTTTCGCGCTAAGACTGGGTTTCTAAGGAACTTAACTTCTCAACCCCTAGAATAGCCTATTATGCCCCTTTTGAGTCACATCTTCGTGATGCCCTTCCATTCCGGAGGATTTGCTGCGCAAACTAAAATTTGATTGTGTTTTCAGACTTCAAAGAGAGCAGTTCGATATTTATTGGGACTGACCAGTAGAACTCCTAGCCAGAATTTCTTAAAAATTTGAAAATATTGACTCTTTCTTTCTTTATTCATTTTTGAATCCGTCTGCTTAATCCGTAAGCACATATCTGCTATTCCCTAAAGGCCATCTCATAACTATCCACTTAGGAATGCAGAGCAATGATCTCTATCTGCCAACCCCGAGCTCAGAACTAGTTAAAGCCTCAATACAGTACAATGCCAAAAAATGTACAATCATCTGCCTTTGAATATCAAGTCGTTTTCATTCTTTCCCGCATTTCGCAAAGTTCTAAAATCATACCTACTAGAGAGAGCCCTATATGCGGTAAACGACTCTTTTGTTGATGTTTGACTATGAACAATTTTGAATTTTAAAATCTTTGATCATCCCACACAGGTCAAAGGTCGGGCATTTACATTTTATAACCAACAATTGTACTCCATTTACCGCGTACCTAAAATTGTCCATGGCCCTTTTGTAATTTTAAAGACTTAATTTTTTGAATTGCATTTTTGTACTGTGTATTTTGTTGTTTGTATTTTCAGGATTTTGCTTGTTTGTGAGTGCTTTGTCGATGAAGTTGTTCTTTGGCTTTTGTACAATAAAAGGCTCTTTGTCTTTGTTTGTTTGTTTGTTTATTATAGTTCATATCAAATGAACCTTTAGTCACGGGATTAAGCTTAAATCACGTGATTAAGCTTGCTTTTTTTTAGAAAACTTTTCTAATGATAACGCATAATATGCACGTCCCTGGTAAATCGGTCAACACTTTTTTAGCATTACAATATAGCACTTTAGCACTAATAGTCACTTTTACCCTCCCAATTTCATTCATTTAAGTAAGCACTTGGAAGAAAATTATAATACATCAAAAAAAAATGAAGAGAATTGGAACCCATGTGTTGATATGAAAAATAAATCTTATTTTTACCTGTGGAATGTCCCGACGAGAGATGGCTCATGTTTTTGAAACACCCTGTATATGTTAAAACCTAATTCCGAGCCTAATTCCATTCATTCAATGCAATTAATTAAAAACTCAACCTAAAAAGGCAGGTATAGAAACATGTTTTCTTAACTAACACAATTTTATGTGATAGAGAAATAAACGCGGTTAAATACAATTTAATTTTCATTTGCATAGACGTGCGTCAAGCGAAATGTTGCACACAGGTGCTCGAGAGAGAGAGAGAGAAAATAATGCCTTAACTAGAAGGTACTTAAGGCAAACGAGAGTTTGCTGCTACTTTCCAGTTAGTCCTTAATACGATTAAAACCGGCGTTACAAGTACACACGCATCAAGAAATCGATATCGTATTTATCTAACTTGTGCAGAGTTCCTTAATCTGTGTTCAAAATCTGGTTTAGTGAGGCTTGCAAGCAGTAGCGTCTCTTGAGATGAGAGCTGTTGACACATTCATGGTTAAACAGAGTTGTATCTTCACTGATGCATTTTTTAGCGAGCAGACGGTAGAAGTCTTTAAATAAATATCTATACTAATCCTTTAGTGACTGACATACTGATTAATCACGATCCTGCTCAAACCACTCAACGTAAGAAGCTCAATTTTGGCATACAGGTTGATTCTAGGGTGTAGAGGTTCGATAAGAAGGGATTTTTCGAAATTCCAGTTCCAAGAGGAAAAAAACTTAAAAAACGGTCAACTTTCCGAAAAAACGCTTAAATACGTATATTTCATTTTGTTTTTTACATATTTTAAGATTTTTTAAAAATGTATACAGGGTGTTTCGAAAAATCTGGTCATTGATTAATCACGATCCTGCGGTATTTTTACAAATTTGCCTAACGGACAAATAAATGCAGAACTAATTCAATTTCTTTAAAAAGATCTATTTTAAAATAATTTCCGGCTCCGCCACTGAGTGAGACAGACAAATTGACGGATTACACATTGAAAGTATATTTTATGTTATTAATTCAATTAGGTAAACGCTTTCACCTGCTAAGTATAGGTTTCCGTTTGCAATGGTTATGTTTAATGTTTCATTTTGCTACTAGTTGCCTAGTTTAACTATTATATAAAACGAAGAAATGAAGGATATATTTACAAAGTAATCATAGATTTTAGAAAGTATAATTTTTTCTTAAATTTTTTGTTTTTCTAGTTTTTTTAATTCTCTTTATTCAAATTTAAACAGAACCAAAATATAAAATGATATAAATCTGATTTCACGTAATGTATTCCGTTATTAGTGAAGATAGAAGGGTGCGGTTTGCACCCTTGTTGTACCTGTCTAAATAAAATTTTCATAGCCCTCTTCGTTTCTGAGCTACAGGGTCTTTTTGAAAATTTTGCAATTTGGGACACCTGTTTTAATTACCTGTATATCTGTTACTGTTAAAGGTATCGAAAAGGTGAAAACTGTTTATTGTAGAACTTTTTATGTAGAATACAGTGACGTAGTCTGTTTATACGAAAAGAGCATTTTTAAAGATATGAAATAAAGTTATGTTTTCTTAAATGGAACATCATTTATAAATTGTATGATCTTGCTAGCCATAGGCTTCTCAAAAATACATATCATTCTGTATTTATTTTCACTATTTACTGCAATATTTAAAAGTTTTATTAAAATGTCATATTTATTAGTTATATGTTTGAATATGTTTGAATATAAAAACACAGATTAAGTATCCTATAAGTATACAGATAAAAATCTTGTTCCTAATTCGTTGTACGAATATTGTTTTTTATGACGATGTGCAAACAAGTCAAATTTCCTGTGCGCAAAAATAAACTCGCGTAAAATAACAATAAACAGCGTAGTAGAGAGATATCGCTAAACCGAATAGCGTGCATGGACGTTAATAAGGCCAGGTGTTATTTCCTTTACGTGAGGTGGTATTAACTCTCTTCATTTATAGTTATCGGATCGGAAAGAATTCTGATCGCGTCGCGTCCGCTAGTTACACTTAACCTAACTTTGAATTTAAAATTTTGAAATTGTTTTGTTTACTAGGTATTTTAAAACTAAAGGGTTAAAGTGCTTATTTCCAGTGCTTTATTGTTCAACGTCTGCCAATGGGTTTAGGGCAACAAGCAACTAATTCTCTTAGAAGGGCTAAGTCGTCATCTGCTGTAAACCTAAGACTCTTTATAGGTTCTTTAGTATTGGAAGAGGTGGAATCCATATTTTGGGCCATATTTATTTAATTAAAACTAATCCCAGCTACTTAAATATCAAATTACCTAATAAAACTAAAGCAATAATTCAAAACAATTCAAACATAACCTAAAATAAAAGATCTCGCCGGCCGGCTCCGGTTGTCAAATACCCGCACATGCCCATTTAAGCAATTTTTAAACGTTATCAAAGGTTATTTAGAAAGAGCGCTCGCTAGGTGTAATTGATCCGCAAATTACGTCAGGCGGTAACGTTATTAGCGGGTGTTGCGTTAAAAATTGACTCGCGCATATCGAAACTATGATAAGGTACGCGTAAATACTGGATGACGCTATTCGGTTTTCCGATATCTCTCTAATAACTGTGCCGGTCAGGCGCTGTGCACAATTTTAGAGGCCATAAGTGGGCGTGCTATGTGCGCAAACTAGTAACCTAACTAGTGCCCGATTCCGAAAATTGGAACCACGAAAAACAATAAAGAAAAAACAAAGATTATAATCTGTATAATCTGTGATAAAAGCAACTAAAGAATTATTAAAAGTATATACTGCTATGTGTCTCTTATTTTATTTTGGGAGCCACTAATACATTCTTTAGTTCTTCTTAAGTTTCCCTTCTTAAGTTCTTCATCTAAAATTCTTTATATATCAGGGAAATTTAACTCTCTACCGCTATTTTTAATCTTTGAAGCTATTATACCGGAACTTTTAGATATTTCTTTAGATAATTTACGTGAAATATACTATAATCATAACTTCGAAAATATTAGAATTTTGTTAAATTATTATTTCTCAAATCAATGAGTTGGAACCAATAGACCTACATGATGGCATCCCTGATTCCCGGGTTTATCCGTTCTCGATTTCTGATTTTGAGGATTTTTGAAATATGAAATATATCGTGGCAACTACCGCAATGTCGAACACTTGGAAAATTCTTTATTAAATGCTAGCTTTTAATCCTAAATAATATTTTAATATGTGTATGACTATTTTAGTAAATAGCATTTTGATTTTTTTTTGTTATTTATCACGGCCTACTATTAAAAAAATGATATTTTAAATATTGCAGTAAATAGTGAAAATAAATATAGAGTGATAATTTTTGAAAAGCTCATAGCAAGACCA
The DNA here is from genome assembly GCF_002938485.1 of Sitophilus oryzae. Classification (NCBI taxonomy): domain Eukaryota; kingdom Metazoa; phylum Arthropoda; class Insecta; order Coleoptera; family Curculionidae; genus Sitophilus; species Sitophilus oryzae. The sequence goes on along the minus strand of NW_022146184.1, from coordinate 2,138,117 downwards.
ATCATATGATTTATAAATATACAGGGTGTTCCATTTAAAAAAAAAACATTACATATTTTCAAAAATATTTTTTTCGTTGAAAACAGATTACGTCACTGCATTCTACGTGAAAAGCTCTACCAGAATCAGTTTTCAGACTTCTCGATATCATCCACAATAACGGGGGATAGCCATTCACTTTGGCACTAAAATGTCTGTATAAGTACCAAATTTCAAGAAAAAAGGTTTCCCAATTTTCTTAAAAATATAAAAAATATGTTATTTTTATTTACTCTTTTAAGTGCTGTAACTTCCTTCTTGGGAAGCATTTTAGGGCATATCTTCATAGGAACTTTTTGTTTTACTTTTATCTGTAAAATGACCTACCGGAGATTGTATACATTATTTGTTGACACCCTGTATAATGCAAATAAAGATACAAAAACAAAAACATCACACTTAACTGATATAACACTGAAACTGATATTTTTTATCCTGACTTCTAGCCTCTTTACAATCGATTTTATATGAAAATTTATGCAATTTGTACGAAACCCTGAATATATTGAACAAAAAAGAAATCTTGTTCTATATAAATATAATTTAGTAAAAAATATTCTAAATTACATACCAGAACGTCTGTTAAGCATGGAAAGCATGCCATGCTTTCCACAGAATAAATTTGCTATTTTATTTCTACCATCAATTAATCTTTAATTTAACTAGTGGAAAATAATGCTACTAGTTGTGAGAACAGCGCAACATTTTTGTAAAAAAACGAATTAAAAGTAAATTTATTGAAACTGCGGTTGTTTGATGCTATTGCAATTCGTTGTGCCAAATTTGTGACTTTTCCACTATTTTACAAATTAAGTACCGTCGATAATTTAGTATAATTGAGGAAATAATTATAAAAAATCAATAATTACGAAAATGAGTCTATCTATACTAATATATAAAATCCTTAAGTGACTGACATACTGATTAATCACGATCCTGCTCAAACCACTCAACGTAAGAAGCTCAATTTTGGCATACAGGTTGATTCTAGGGTGTAGAGGTTCGATAAGAAGGGATTTTTCGAAATTCCAGTTCCAAGAGGGCGAAACCACCCCTCAAATATTGCAATATTTTTTATTTAAAAAACGGCCAAGTTTCCGAAAAAACACTTAAACACGTATATTTTATTTTGTTTTTTTACATATTTTAAGATTTTTTAAAAAGGTATACAGAGTGTTTCAAAAAATCTGGTCATTGATTAATCACGATCCTGCTTAAAGCGCTTGACGTAAAAAGCTGATTTTTGGAAAACAGATTGACTATAGGGTGAAGAGGTTCGATAAGAAGGGATTTTTCGAAACTCGAATTCTAAGGGGGTGAAACTATCCCTCAAATATTAAAATATTTTTTATTTAAAAACCGGTGAGTTTTTCGGAAAAACTCTTAAGCACGTATATTTTATTTTGTTGTTTTACATATTTTAAGATTTTTTATAAATTTATACAAGGTGTTTCATAAAATATGAAAAATGAAAATTGGATAATCACGATTCTGCTTAAACTGCTTGACGTTTAAAGCTGATTTTTGGCAAACGGATTGACTGTGGGGTGTAGAGGTTCGATAAGGAAGGGTTTCTCGAATCTCAAATTCCCAGAGGGTGAAAACGCCCCTCAAATATTACAACATTTGTTATTTAAAAAACGGTTAGTCTTTTGGGAAAAGGCTTGGACAAGCATAATTTATTTGGTTTTCTTACATATTTTCAATTTTTTTAAAAAAACATACAGGGTGTTCCAAAAAGTGGGGTAATTTCTTAACCACGAGTCGAATTCCAACGAGATAAAACTACCCCTCAAATATTACCAAGTTATAAAATAATATCGCCATATTGTTTTTTCTCATGCTAACATAAATGTGAGAAAATTTTCTCCAGTTTTTATGTTAATGGAAATTCTTGCATTGCTTTATCATCACCATTACAAATGATTAATTCGACGCAAACGAAGTCGTTGGTACACACTAGTAAAGTATATAAAATATAATATATTACATGAAGAATCCTGGAGAAAATGACGTTTCTGCAGTATTAGGTATGTCCCATGTATATGAAAAATAGGTAGTAAATAAACACTGTTTTTACTGTTTGTTAGATGCAAGAAAATGGTGTTATAATCTCTTTGATCGGCGATTTTTTTGAAAATGGAAACAATTTACAGCAAGGTAAGATAATTTTTAACTATAGCCAACATTAGTTATCTCCAGTATGTGCGATTTATTGTCAATAATGCAATAAATCGGACTGATGATCTGATTATGTTATCCGACTAAAAGTCTCTTTTTGCTTCTTTTTGATTTATAAGCCAGGTCTCTTTGGGAATAATGGACGCTTTTTTTTAAACTGTATATTTATATTTTATACCTATTGATATTTTTACATTGTTAATTTTAGTATAAAAAAATTGTTTTTCTGTTTTCAGGTTTTTGTATAAGGCTCCCGTTTTCATGTTTCTGCCCCCGTTTTCTGTCCCTGATGGCTGTGAATACGTGTATTTATTTACAAATTACTGTAAGTCATGCTTATATCTTACTAATTTACGTTAAAATTGCATATAATTAAGTAATTGCTGTAGAAATCATTCAATTCTTTATTTTTTATATTTATTTAGTCACGTTTTCTCATATTTCAAATAAATATGTTTGAATAAAATTTTGTTTTGTTTCATTTATGATAAGAAAGAGTACAAAATACATTTAAATTAAAAGAGGGCCTATAGGGAATAACCGGAAACGGAAATAAACATGAAGCCATCATGTCAACCTGTCAATTGGAAAATTAGTTCTCCATAAGACAACGAAGGCTTTCGGTGGCGTATCGTGTTTCCACGATTTAACACAGAGTTCTTTCTAGTTAATTATTTTATGCTTATAACTAAAAGTATCTAGATACGCTACTGTAAGCATGGCTAAAGGTAAAAAAACGTAATGACACTTTCCGTCGAAATATCAATTACGGGTTAGAATAGTCCATCTTTTTACAAACTATGCACTGGCGAACCATCGTAGATATTTAAAAGCTACTTTAAATAGTTTTCTTTGCAATAAACACTAATAATTATTAGAAAGTTGTTCAAAAGCTACAAAAACTTTCAACTACCCCAACTCACAACCGCGAGCTGTCAAATAAGTTGAATGAAAACAAATGAAAACGTCAAATGCCAGCTTAATTCCTACAGATTTCGACAATTTCGTAGTAAAGATGAATCCGCAGCGATACCGCTAGTTGTCATTGTAATTTCCCTAATATAATTTAATTAGAAAACTATAAAAATAATTTCAAAGATATAATGGTATAATCCTGGCAAAATCTATGTATATTTTTATTATCTATGTATATTAATTAAAGTTATATACAAATATTTGTGGTGCTCGGTGGCGTAGAGGTACAGGCTCTCGTCTACCAATCTGAAGGTAGTGGGTTCGATTCCCACACCCGGCATTTCATCAACCGACTATTTTTATTAAAATAAAAATAGTTTGGGTACCTTACTCAGCCTTAAATGAGTAATTTTGGGATTTCACAATCCTGAGGTAATAATTGGCGGTTGAAGTGTAGTGTTAGCCACATTACCTTCCTGTATGTAAATTGAATGGCTCTAGTATGGCAAGCTGTAAGCTGTACCTTGCTAGTTCCAAGGCGTTAAACGCTAACATAGGGAGTTATTATTATTATATTTTTTTTTTCTATTTTTAGTTTAACGTTTCTATAGGGGTACCCAAAAACATTAATAACAATATTAACATTTGAACTCGAACCGTATTCTATCACATACCGCGTAAATCTGTCATCATCGATTTTTGGGGAACACGGTTCGTGATCGCGATAAAATGTAAATTGTTTTGTCTCCATTTATATAGATGTCTTTGGTTAAAACCAATAATTTTTATTCAAGGAGCCTTGGAAAAATAGATTTGATAGTCTAATGTTTTTCATATCTTTTCCGGGTCGGTTAAAATATGATCAACCGTATTTTTAATCATAACTCAATTTTTCCAAATAGAGTACGAATGGCTCATTAGCATATCCGGAAAAAGAATTTTTTACGAAAAATTTAGTATCACATACGTTAAGAGTCAAATTGTCGCTATATTTATTATATTTTTTTTATAAACAATTTAAAATCTATAACTTTGGATTGAAATTTAAAAATATTTCTACAAGGAAACTAAGAGAAAAAGTTGACATACGAGATGTCATTCTATTCAGAAATGTGATTTTCTATTAAATAAAAAAAAACAAGAGAACTATTTGAAAAATCAAAACTGTAGTCATTTCCTGTGAAACAAGAAGTGATCGAAAGTAATTGAAAAAAACGACAATCAATCCTCATTTATGTCCCATTTGTTTTAGTAATTTGAAAATAAAAGGTTATAGGGATGAGCCACTTTTAAAATATACCACAAAGCCAGTTGGAGTCTAAAAGTAAACCGATTAGAAAGGTATGAACTATATTACATCTCATTAAATTTTAACCCGCTGCTAGTAAATATACAAAACTTAATCACCGGCCAAAAACACGTGAGGCGAATACTGTGAACGCCTTTAATTACTCGGTATACACTTACCGAGATATTCTTACTAGGATTATCAGTTGACATGCAGTTAATGAAGTTACAAATCAAGTCGTCTCTAATAATACCTATTCTTTAATAAAGATAAAGGTAAGCTATTCAGGTATTCACTTAAAATATAAAAGACTAACTAATTATAATGAAGATAAAAGACAACTATAACTATAAAGGCTATATTTATTTAGTTAAACTTGTTCTCATTATAAAAAGTCGAAAAACTCTAGTCTCTAAAATTTCATTATATTTTTCTTATTGTTATAAGATAAAAAAAAAAAAACTTTCTTTTTATCTTATTTTAATTCTTCTTAATACAACTTTTTAAACATACAAACACTATCACTGATTTTGAATGAAATCTGACACAGAGTTGCAATGACAAGGAATGCAACAACAACCACACGAAAAACTAAACTTCTGCAAGGACTCTGAAAACCTGGGTACCCAAAGGAAAGTGATGTTAGAATAAACGCCCTGGGTGGGTATATTGACAACTGCTGACGTCCTGGACCATGGACGGCTCGTCGAAACAAACATTTGGCTGATTGAAGAACCAAAATTGAGACCTGTCTGTACCAATCAGTCAATCCTGCAATATTTTGGCCATATTGTCAGGAGAGGTACCTCAATAGAGAGACTGATGGTGGAGGGAAGGTAGAGGGAAGGCGATCACGTGGAGGGTCACCTAATGGTGCGTCCAGATCTAACGAGCCGAACGCGAGACGAAAGCAAGACAAGAGCGAGGCAAGAGCGAGACATTTTCTATCATTTTTTTTACGCAAGCTTGCCACGAGACAAACGAGTCGAATCACAGTGAAAGGAAGCCAAACATTAAATTGTAATTCAATATAACAAACGATGGCAAAATAATAACGCGTACAGTAATAAATTTTTGTAATCTTTAACATGGCATTTAGTTTGTCGTATTTTATTTATCGTCGGTTTTTTCCCTTTTTTTTTTTTTTTTTTTTTTTTTTTACTTTTTTTATCTGCAGGATATGCCGCCGAAATTTCCATAATACAATTTTTAACGTTTTTAGGAACAAAATGTTAAATAGAAAAGTTATTGGGAAGGTCAAGAAGCACATTTTAACATTACTCGTAGAGTATACAGATCAAAAAAGTATTGCGGAAAATATATGTCATTATTTACAATGAGTAGCACCTATTTCTTACTTTTATTATTTTTTTTTTTTTTTTTTTTTTTTTTTTTTTTAGATATAATATTATATATTTAAAGTTAATAGATTTTGTAATAATTCAATGTGTTTAAAGAAATGTTAGATTTCGGTACGGAAAAATGTGATCAGTGGCGCAAAATTTGTAAATTCTATCAGAAAAATTATACATACGGTAAAAATTCATTTAAAAATTTGAGTTTACTTAATTTTAAATAGTGGAAATTCATAAACCAGAGAATATCTCGCAGTCGAGCGAGCCTACCAAAAATACGTCCAGACTTAGCCGCGAGCTTTCTTTGATCAGCCGTCGAAAACCGACGGGGGACGGATAGCAACGAGGCACCGTGGGTTGTGAGCTGTCCAGAGGCGCCTGCTGGGACCTGTCCACACTTAGCGAATTTAGAATGTCTCACGCTCGTCTATGCGCTCGATTCTTTAGGTCTGGACGCACCGTAAGAGGTGGGCAGACCAAGATAAGACCCTAACCTAACCACAAAACACAAAGAAGGGGGAGGGGAATCAATACATGATGTGACCAAACTCTCACGGACTGTGAAGGACTGAAGAGAGATATTCAAGAGTGGAGTAGAAGAGATACTATTCGTAAACTATCAGTAAATATGATTTATATTATTATAAATAAAAATACTAAAAAATATAATTTTTTCATTTTTATTTCCGTTACCGTCATGGTTTCGTGAAATTTATTATAAACCAAATGTTCAATAAATCTTGCAGTAACTTATAAAGTGTAGAAATTCTTCGTATTGTAACATAAATAAGACGCTAAAATATCTTCTTAAGGCAATAAGTTTTTACTTCATAATGATTTATTGCGAGATAAAACGAGAGAATAATTAATATTAAGAAAATGCATAAACTAATTAGTTTTACTAGGAACGAATTTATGCAGGTGTATAGGTACGAGATAAAGTTTGCGTTATTATAAATAAACAAGGGTGCAATTCTAAAGCTTAATTCTCATTAAAGTGTAGGTATATAACTAAGGATAAAAATAGGAAAATATTCAAGGAGTATGATAAGTAACGAAATAAAATGTTCTATAATTCTGTAGGAGACTTGCTCTGTTATTTTTGTAGTGATTTGTCAGCACATATAAATTCAGTAATAATGTATAATGGTGTCACAAAAATTAATTTGTATTAACTGGAAAGTGTGGTGTCAGAAAATATAAAATAAATAATTGATTAACAATTATTATTAACAAAAACAAAGACTCCAAGGACTAGTAAAAAAAATTAAACAAAAAAAAAAAAAAAAAAAAAAAAAAAAATATAAGTTAAAAATTAAAAATTAACTAAAAAAAAAAAAAAAAAAAAAATATACATTAAAAATATATGTAGAAAATTTGCCCAAACAATTTTAATTGAAAAATAAAAAAAAAAAAAAAAAAAAAGTAAAAATAATTAATTAATTATTATCGATGTTCACTTACCCTAGTGCATTACATATTAATTATAAATTTTATCGATAGACAGGGCCCTAAGGATTGTTTGTGTTGGACATTTTAAATTAACTTTGATCGAAAATGGATATGTAGGAACAATTCTTTTCAAATATATTTTTACTCTTACAACCTATACGAAATAATATGGAAGCTTTATTAATATCCAGAATTATTTACCTCAAAGAAGAACAATTTAGTCTAGAGTATGTAAAAGATCAAGCAAAAAAAAATTCAGATATTATTTTTTAAATAGATCTTTTTAACGATCTTCCTAAAATAGTTTTTCTTTTGACATATTTTTTCTTAAAAGTAAAAAAAAAAAAAAAAAAAAAAATTTATAAATACATTATTATAACTATATATGGAAAGCCCATAACAAGACAAATACAATAAAAAATAATATCCATTTAAAAAAAAAAAAAAAAAAAAAAAAAAAAAAAAAAAAAAAAATATCAATAAAAATAAAAGACATCCAAAAATCTCTACAGAACATAGCGTCTCCCCTACATTTTCTGATAAGGATAACATTTGCGAGTCAAAATGAATTTTTAATCTGCCCTGTATTTCAGAAACTAAGCTAGGATAAATCTGTGTATAGCATAACAACGTAGTACAGTGATGTGAAAACCGCATCCTTGTATCTCTACTCATAAACGAGAAACCCAAATAAAACACAAACTAAATGGAAACACCTTGCGCTAAGGCTATTGCCATAATTTTTTTTTTTTTCTTGAAAGTTAGTATGACATTAAGGAAACACCCTGTATAAGGTCTAAATAGTATCTTTAATCCACTTAGAGCTACTAGAGTAATCCGACCTCGTGTCCAAAACCAAATGTCCGTAAAATTCAGTTCGGAACTTTTGCAGTTTCGCCAAATGCATTAGACTTCAAAGCAGTCGGTCGGCTGCTGCAAGCGATGATTTCAATTTACAAAGAGATGGACGGGATACCATAAACAAATACAGAAAACTTCCATCACAGACCTACTCTAAAAACTGTTATACGCTCTACAGACATTTGACATTAAAAGTATACCTATTGTAGGAAATTTATAAAACAAAATATAAGAACTATGTAATAACAAGACCTACACTATTTATAAATACATTACATAATATTGATTTATTGATATGGCATTATAAGGGGAAAAAAATCCAACGGAAATACTCCATATGGAAGCCACATTACCACTGTTTATTTCTAACTAATTACCCATTTCTAAGTTATTCAACCTTTCCGATTATGTAAGCAGCTTCTTACATAATTTGATAACTTTATAATTGGGTCCATTTTGTCTATTTTTCGCTATGCGGGTCCAAGATATCCCTGCTAACTTCCTAATATCAACTCATTCCATCTTCGGTTTCCATTCCTTCTAGGCCCCCGGATCTGTCAGTTTGCTGTAATTTCTACTATTCATCTAAGGTTCATCCTTTCTTGGCATGTCCAGGCTCATTGCCATACCTGAGGGACTGATTCTGTGGATAACTGATACCGGGACTGACGCTTCAGGTTATCCGTTCTATTCTTTAATACGGTCTCTTCTCTTGGCTATTTCTAGTACGGTTTTATTCCACGAGCCAAAAGGACCCAGGCTCTCAGAAAAATACCGTAAACTGAAACGCTACCAA